>NC_092246.1:20214028-20266528 GCF_036320965.1 Panulirus ornatus | reverse complement strand
TTTATACCTTCCATCACAAACTTCGTCCCCATTTACTGGCGTCCATTCTTCCCTCGCTTTATCTCCAGATACGTCATTTCATATTTACTCTCCCGGCACCAACTCGCCTGGGGACTTCCTTCATTACCATAATTAGGCTAGATTATTTACGCCGCTCGCCACGATGGTTGTAACAACAGCAGCAGAAGCAGAGACAGCTGGTGGAGCCATGGTTCGTCAGCCAGGCCATGTTTTCGACACTAGCGGGCCCCACAACATGGCTCAGTAATTTGCTCCCGGCTGACTGTCCAGGACCACGCGAATTTACCTGGGATGATTTGTGTGTGTGTGTGTGTGTGTGTGTGTGTGTGTGTGTGTGTGTGTGTGTTAAATAACATTACCATGAGCACGACGGTACGCGACTGGAACACGACGGTACGATCCTTATGTAGGACGTTGATAAAGACGTAGCAGTAGCAGCAGCAACAGTAGCAGTAGCAGCAGCAACAGCAGCAGCAGCAACAGAAGCAGCAGTAACAACAGTAGCAGCTGTAGCCAGGCGACCCTGAAGAACTCCCCGACGTCACACACACACACCAGGACGTACGCCACGTTACGCCTGGTCGTGTTACGGACGCGGGTCTACGTAACAGTAGCGTGTGACTGTTGCGTCACCTGCTTCTGCACGGAACGTCTAACCAACCCCTCCCCGCTCACTGACGTGTCACTGAATGCCAGAAAAAAAAAAAGCAAAATACACCATCGTTTCTTTCTTTCTTCTTCTTCTTCATAATCCTCGACTTTCGCTCAGGAATGTGTCGCACGAGACCTCCCGAGTCTACTGTGAGCTGCGCTCTGTAAATGCTCCTACTGGACAATTATGGCCTGTCATCCCAGGTCGAGGCTGGCTCTCTCTCTCTCTCTCTCTCTCTCTCTCTCTCTCTCTCTCTCTCTCTCTCTCTCTCTCTCTCTCGCTCCACGCAGCCCCGCCTGCCTCGCTAAGAAGCCATGGCGCCATCAGACGACAGGCAAGTGTGTTGGCATGGAAGAGCTTTCACATACTCTCCGATGATGAGTGATGAGGGGCATCGCTAACGAGGTAGTTGAGGTACTCTCGTGTGCGCTATGAGTCCCCCCTCATTCTTGTCGCTGTGGCGGAGGTTTAAGTGTGTTTCGACGTTCTTTGATATATTTCACAACGAGAGAGGAACTGTACCAGAGACGACAATAATTTTGCTGATCCAACACCTTCTGGCAGTCGAAGAACACCTCCTGTTGGTCCAAGAACACCTGGCAGCCTAAGAACACCTTCTGTTAATCCAAGAACACCTTCTGTTAATCCAAGAACACCTGTTAATCCAAGAACACCTGTTAATCCAAGAACACCTTCTGTTAGTCCAAGAACACCTTCTGTTAATCCAATAACTTTATTTAAAAAGAAAACCTTCTTGGTATCAGTGACCACCACCAGTGCCTCGGACACTAACTAAAAACACGAAATCTAATTCCCGTGTGTCGCCTGCCGTTGATGCACGTCCTGGCTCCTCCCTCACCCCAGCAGCTGGGCTGGTATACGAGAGCGAGCAGGGTCGGGCATGGGAGCACACGGGACTCCACCGGGGTCGGGCATGGGAGCACACGGGACTCCACCAGGGGTCGGGCATGGGGAGCACAACACACGGGACTCCACCAGGGGTCGGGCATGGGAAACACAACACACGGGACTCCACCAGGGGTCGGGCATGGGGAGCACAACACACGGGACTCCACCAGGGGTCGGGCATGGGAAACACAACACACGGGACTCCATCAGGGTCGGGCATGGGGAGCACAACACACGGGACTCCACCAGGGGTCGGGCATGGGAAACACAACACACGGGACTCCACCAGGGGTCGGGCATGGGGAGCACAACACACGGGACTCCACCAGGGGTCGGGCATGGGAAACACAACACACGGGACTCCATCAGGGTCGGGCATGAGAGCACACGGGACTCCACCAGGGGTCGGGCATGGGAGCACACGGGACTCCACCAGGGGTCGGACATGGGAGCACACGGGACTCCACCAGGGGTCGGGCATGGGGAGCACGACCATCCACCAAGGAAAGACACGGGACTCCACCAACACTGGTTAACCACCACCCTCCACCACCCATTTTCCGAGGGGGAAAGTAGAGGATTCAAAGGGCCCGGATTTGCATACCGTTTCCTTCTCCATGCTCACAATGACACGTGTCTGAGACAATTCCAGAAATTCTCTCTCTCTCTCTCTCTCTCTCTCTCTCTCTCTCTCTCTCTCTCTCTCTCTCTCTCTCTCTCTCTCTCTCTCTCTCTCTACGCCTTCAAAGGCCTCTGGACGTCTCTCTCTCTCACACACCTTAATCAGACACCAAAATGTATACCTCCCTTACACCGTCCCTAAGACCCGAGCCAGCCAGCCCCCCAGACCCCTTGAATCGCTTCTAGCTGGGTGGGTGGCTAGGTAGTTAGTGTGTTGCTCAGGAGCCCAGTAAGAGGTCATGCCCAATAAGTCACTCATTCATAAACCCCCTCCACACGGTCATTCACTGAAACGTGGGGACACTACATTCATTCACACACACACATCCCCTTCACGGGCCCTGCATCTGCTACATCCCACAACACTACAGTTTACCATCGCACTACATCACACACACACACACACACACACACAACCCTACCAAAACCACTACCAAAGAAAATCACACTACCACACAACCCTCCCCTCCTCCAAGTTACCACATTCATCCACACAAAATACCAGGGAAAAAAAAAGAAATACTCTACATAACACTCCAACACATGATCGCGTCCCTACCACACACCCACCTTAACCATACACTCTGTTTACCAACACGACCTCTCACCACATCAACCACACCACACCATAAAGCCCTCGCAAAATCAATCTATCACACCATACAACCCTCGCGACATCCATCTACCACACACCCTTCGAATGCGCCAACCACACACGAAAACACCACACAACACAACCACAACATCAGGTCGCCATAGGACCACATCGTCATCACATGAACGTATACATGTAACATTACTTAGCACCATCGCACAAACCACACCATCACCCAACACCAAGCCATATATATATATATATATATATATATATATATATATATATATATATATATATATATATATATATATATATATATAAACCCAGAAGTAAACCTGATTACCCAGGTTTACCACCACACTAAGCACAACTCGCTACACATTTATAAACTTTACACGTTAAACTTGGCCCATAAGAAACAACTTGTTTGAGAGCGTTGGCAATATCCACCCCCCTCCTCACCTCCTCCCTCTGTGTGTGTGTGTCATATTATAATGGAGCCTGGGACACTCCACTCTTAACCACCCCCCCATCCACCCATCCTTTTTTTCTCTAAAAATATACCCGGAGGTTTTCGCCATTTCTAGTACGTTCCGTCCACATGATCTATTGGTCTGTTCGAGGCTGCATTCCAAAGACAGTATGGCTTCCTGGCAGTGTGGACAGGTGCCGTACTGGGGGAGAGGTAAACCCCCCAGGAGAGGGGGAGAGGTAACCCCCCCTAGGAGAGGTACGGTCACGCCCCCTGACTGGTCAAAATCAGGGAGGTCAAAGGGCACGCTAGCTGGAGCACCGAAGCGGCGAAAAATGTATGGTGGACGTGGGAGACGAACCACCACAGGGTGCGTCCTCCTCCCCCTTCCCCCTCACGTGTGATGGGTGGGTTGTGGGGTGGAAGCGCGGTCGTCTGCGGGAGGGTGGGTGCGTAAATATGATCCTTCCCCGCCAAAACCCAAATAGCAACAATGGGGGGGGAGGGGGGGACACTGCTCGCCAGCCTGACACCCTGTTCTCTGTGCTACATACTCACACCACAAGCAGGTTCTCATGTGGGTGGTAACGAATTCTTTTCTTTCTTCTCTCTCTCTCTCTCTCTCTCTCTCTCTCTCTCTCTCTCTCTCTCTCTCTCTCTCTCTCTCAAGCAAAGTCCTGACGACGTCAGCACACACACACACACACACACACACGCACACTTGTAAGAACGAAGAAAATAAAAACCTTAAAACTTATTTTCTTTTTTCTTTTTTCTCTCCTGACGAATAAACGGAATTCAAGCCTAACTGATGGTTCCCGTGCGGCGGCGGCGGCGCGAGGATGGGATAAACCCATGGAAGAGAGATAAGGTGAGAGAGCGAGTGAGGTGGTGGGAAAGGAAAAAAATATATATATTATGCGAGAGGCTGTCTCAAAATCTCCACCCGACATCTCCCCCAGGGCGCGTAGAAAACGAGACGAAAAGAAAACGCGTCCATAGCCAGCCTACCAGGAATTTTTACCCCGAGATAATTATATCAAGAAATCTATTTATACGAGAGGATTCTATTGGGCGTGAGAGGGAGGAGGAGGAGGAGGTGCTGTGTGAGATGTGTGGTTTCCTTCAGTGAGGGAAGGTGCGTACATTAACTCAATCCCGATCGCATTTTGTTACGCCAGCGCTGCCAAATGCATGAGCCAGACAACAGACCTAAATATATATATATATATATATATATATATATATATATATATATATATATATATATATATATATACCTTGTATTCCAACGACAGGTGGCTATCTCTAACGAGCTTCTAAATCATGCAATTGAAATCATTATTAATTTCTCATTTACTGGTAACCTGTCCATAGTGCGTATAGTACAATATATTCTCAATAATTGAGAAAATATAATAAAATAATATAGGAGGAGGATATTATCACTATGCGTGTAAGATAAATACTTATGAAGAATAATACTGTAAGATATGATGCTGAAACGAAGGCTTCACTCCTCCTGCTGTAAACTGTAAACCACCTCCTGCTGTAAATTGTAAACCACCTCCTGCTGTAAATTGTAAACCTCCACGTATTCGTGTGGCCACAGTGACACAATTGTACGTACACACGCACACAACAGTCTCTGTAGCCATGAGCTGTACACACACACACACACACACACACACACACACACACACACACATACACACGTTCCATCTATAATCCCAAATTAATCCCTCACCTCCAATCCCACCCAAACACCTGGGCCTAACACCCCCCCTGCCCCTCTAAAATCTCTCCTAGGCCTACCACTTACGCCTATCCTATTCCATCACATTCCTTCCCTCCCACCCCCTCCCCCTCCTTCGCAAATAGGCCTCACCAGTTCTTTTTATCTTTTTTCCCTTCAAAAAAATAATCTAACTCAAGAAATATACATATATAATCCAGTACATTAAAGCATCTATTTCCCTAATCACAGTGCTAATTATTTTGCTAATTATATTACTAATTATAGTCTTCTCTCCACTACTCTCTCTCTCTCTCTCTCTCTCTCTCTCTCTCTCACACACACAAAGATAATGCTAAACTCCCCATTCTCGACCCACTTAAGGCAAACTCTGCCTCAAGGTCTCACTCCACTTCTAAAAAAAAAAAAAAAAAATATCCACTCCACCCTCCTCCTCCTCCTTCCCCCTTCAAGAACCCACATTCGAACACCCCCCCCCCCCTCCAAAACCCTTCCCCCCACTCCCACTCCCCAAACTCGTAGCGGCGGAGTGGGGGAGGGAGGGGAGAAGGGGAGGGAAGGGGCCTGAATTCAACCTTGAATTCAGGGAGACACAGACCCAGCAATTGACCTGGAGACCTGATGATAATTATTATCATCATCCGCTGCCAACCCAAGACTCAACAGCAATTACATGATAAGACGATAAGCGAACGGAAGGGCCTCCCTCCCACCCCCACATACTACTACTACTACTACTACTACTACGACTATTACTACTACTACTACTACTACTACGACTACGACTACTACTACTACTACTACTACGACTACTACTACTACTACGACTACTACGACTACTACTACTACTACGACTACTACTACCAATACTACTACTACTACTACTACTACTACTACTACGACTACGACTACTACTACTACTACTACTACGACTACTACTACTACTACGACTACTACGACTACTACTACTACTACGACTACTACTACCAATACTACTACTACTACTACTACTACTACGACGACGACGACGACTATTACTACGACTACTACTACGACTACTACTACTACTACTACTACGACGACGACGACTATTACTACGACTACTACTACTACTACTATTATTACCCCCCCCACGCCGACTAAATCGACAGAAAACGGGAGTCATTACCGACCGAGGGGGGGGGGGATTGGGGGAGGGGTGTCACTCGGGACTGCTGCCCCCCCCCCCCCGCACTCAAGGTCCAACTCGGCCACTTCCGCGTTGTTGGCCGAATTTATGGCCTTCCTTGAATGTCCTTCCCCAGGGAGGGGAAGGAGCACAGTGTGGCCCCAAGGACGTGTTCTCTCTGCTCTGACGCCTCCAGGGGAAATACGCTGCTAACCCCCACCCCCCAGCCCTATCCTTCAGCCAACCCCATCACCAGCCCTACCCTTCAATCAACCCCATCACCAGCCCTACCCTTCAATCAACCCCATCACCAGCCCTACCCTTCAACCAACCCCATCACCAGCCCTACCCTTCAGTCCAACTCTTTTACATTTACGGTGTCGTCATCGTATTTGACCTCCTCGTTTACAGTTCTGCTTACATGTCACGAACCCGCATATAAATAACGCGCCGCCCATCTTTATATTATCTTTGGAAACGAAAATATATATGGCCTAATACAGGAAGCCGGCCCACAGCCAATCCTAGCCGTTCATCCCCAAGAGCAAGACGATAGATCAGTCCCTTGCTTGAGAAAGAAAATGATTCTCTCTCTCTCTCTCTCTCTCTCTCTCTCTCTCTCTCTCTCTCTCGGCCATATACACGTGTATATATCATGTATGAAACATACGCGAGCAAGTTCGGGCCGTGAAAGGAGGTCCATTTGGGAAATTCTGGAGGGGATGGTGGGAGGGTGTGGACATACTGGAGGCTGTGTCCACGCCATTCTGGGGAAGGCAATTCTAGATTCATGGCGAGGTGAGCTCTGAGGGGGGCAAACTCTCTCTCTCTCTCTCTCTCTCTCTCTCTCTCTCTCTCTCTCTCTCTCTCTCTCTCTCTCGTCTTAAAAAAATCTTGCATATAAAATATCTCTCGTATTACATGGAATATCTGTCTATCTATCTATCTATATATATATATATATATATATATATATATATATATATATATATATATATGTGTGTGTGTGTGTGTGTGTGTGTGTGTGTGTGTGTGTGTGTGTGTGTGTGTGTCAGGACAAGTTCGGGGACTCACCCGGAAGGGAGAAGTGGGAGGGGAGGGGGGGAAAAGACCCCCCCCCAGCATCCTCCTCCTTACCTGATGCTCCCTCCCCTTCCTTCCATCACTCCCCTTCCCACGATGCCATACCCTCTCCCCAGATCAGGTTCCTCCCCAAGAGCCATCCTCCGCCCTCACAGGTTCCCCCTCTCCCCACGGGTCGGCCTCCCCACGCGGCGGCCCTAACCTGAGGCGCTGGCTCTCCGTCCCTGCAGACGGGACTCTCCTGCAGGAGGAGGTCGAGGCTGGTCGAAGGGGGACTCTTCCACGGCGCCAACTGACACCCCTGCAGGAGGAGGTCGAGGCTGGTCGGGGGGAGGACTCTCCACGGCGCCAACTGACACTCCTGCAGGAGGAGGTCGAGGCTAGTCGAGGGGCTCTCCACGGCGCCAGCCGACCCTCCTGCAGGAGGAGGTGGACGGGTGGTGGTTAGGTGGTGGTTTACCCTTTTTACCTCACCGTTATGAGGCACCTTGCTGAGTGGGTATCTCTGTCACCTCCACGACCCACAGTATAAGACGCTACACTCCACCTGTAGTTGTCCCCCCGCTGCTCTGACGGTAAGGCTTGTGTGTGCATTTCTTCATTTCCTCCTCCCGTGTGCATCTCTTCCAGCGTACAACGTGCACGTTTCAGACGACCAATTTCTCATACTCATGTCCATGTCTGCTTTTTCTCTGAGTAGTGTCAAGGCCAGATCACCAACTCACTAGGGGCCATGGGTCTGCGTGGTCTGTGTATCGATGTAACTCAATCTTCTCCTGTCTATGTCATCTTCTGCCCCTGTATTCTGCCTCTGTTTACATCTGTCTCCGTATTCTGCCTCTGTTTACATCTATCTCCGTATTCTGCCTCTGTTTACATCTGTCTCTGTAGTCTTCCTCTGTTTACATCTGTCCCAGTATTCTGCCCGTTTACACCTGTCCCAGAATTCTGTCTCTGTATAAATTTCTGTATTCTTCCTGTTTACATCTCTGCCCCACTATTCTGCCTCTGTTTACATCCCTGTCTCTCTCTCTCTTCTGCATCCGTCTATGTCCTCCGCATCTGTGTTTCAGCGCAGCTTAAATTTACCATGTCTGCCGACCTGTGTCGCCCCGTCTCTATCCCCCCCCCCCAGGAACCTATCCCTCGGGCCTATTTGGGCCTTACTCCATGGTGCACACGCCCTTCCTCCTCCTCCTCCTCCTCCATCCCGCTTTGTCTACCTAAACACACACACACACACACACACACACACACACACACACACACACACACTCCCTCCGCTTCTTTCCAGTCCAACTCACGCAATGGGTCTGGGAAACAAGACGAGACTCTACTCAGACGTTTTCTGGAACACTGGAGGCTCCAGACGATACGCACTTCCAGGGAAAAACGGCTCCTGCACGAGGAAAATAAAGCCAGGGGGAGGGAGGGACAAGGAAGGAGGGGAGGGAGGGAGGGAAAAGGAAGGAGGTTGGGAGGGAGGGACAAGGAAGGAGGGGAGGGAGGGAGGGACAAGGAAGGAGGGGGAGGGTGGGAGGAACAAGGGAGGCAGGGGAGGGAGGGAGGGACAAGAAAGGAGAGGAGGGTGGGAGGGTCAAGGAATGAGGAGGAGGGAGGGACAAGGGAAGAAGGGTGGGAGGGAGGGACAAGGAAGAAGGGAGGAGGGAGGGACAAGGAAGGAAGGATGGAAGGGAGGGACAAGGAAGGAGGGAGGGAGGGAGGGAATCATGATCCTTAAAACACAATACATCTACCACATCTGCCCTCCTCTCTGGCTTTTCTTTTTCCTTTTTTTTTGAA
The DNA here is from genome assembly GCF_036320965.1 of Panulirus ornatus. Taxonomy (NCBI): domain Eukaryota; kingdom Metazoa; phylum Arthropoda; class Malacostraca; order Decapoda; family Palinuridae; genus Panulirus; species Panulirus ornatus. Next base: position 20,257,385 of record NC_092246.1, on the reverse strand, counting down.
AGGGGAGGATGTAGGGTTGAGAGAGGAGAGAGAGAGAGAGAGAGAGAGAGAGAGAGAGAGAGAGAGAGATGGGAGGGATGTGCACAGATGGACAGAGGTGACAAAGAGGTGATGACAGAATCATTTGCTGTGGTTTGTGAGGGGTCCAAGAGTCCAGTGTGTGTGTGTGTGTGTGTGTGTGTGTGTGTGTGTGTGTGTGTGTGTGTGTGTGTGCCTATTTTACACCTCGCGCCCGGTGAGGAAGAGAACAAATTATAGATTATTAAAGAGCACAGAGCACTTTATCCCGGAGAGAGAGAGAGAGAGAGAGAGAGAGAGAGAGAGAGAGAGAGAGAGAGAGAGAGAGAGAGAGAGCAGCAGCAGAGCCCAGCAATACACACAGAGGCGTAAGACCTTACTCAGACGGAGGGAATACTTCGTTACATATCTAACTGTCCTTCTATGACGTAGGGACAGACAATATATATATACATACATACATATATATATATATATATATATATATATATATATATATATATATATATATATATATATACATGGCTTTACCTCGCTGATAGATCCCCACTATGTCTATCCTACCCTCTACTCTGTGTCTCTTATTTGATAAGGTTAACATCACTTAAAATCGGTCACGCATACAGTATGGCGAAGTACGGTGCTAAGATACCTACGCCCATTTTCTTTGTCAATTTCTCCATAAGCTAATCAGGCCATGAGAGATTACAGTGATCAATCCTACATTGATCGCCGCCCCGGGGGATCATTAGCGAGTGATCGATGCTATAACACACACACACACACACACACACACACACACACACACACACACACACACACACACACGTAATCCAAATGCTGTGAAGTTAAATCAATCAAGCAGGAGATTAGCCAATCAGACGTAAGGATCAACCCACAAGTGACAAAGATGAACCAATCAGGGGCCAGAGATGGAACACAATCAAGAATCAGGTATTAACCAGGTAATTACCCATTAAATACCAACATCATCGCTCAACACCGACATACACAATGATTACTAACGAGTTCTTACAATGTATCAAATAATTCGACTTGAAAAATACCTAACTAAAACGCTACTTTAGGAATGAAAGGACACTCGGCACAACCAACCTTCTTTTAAGTGGTATTTTGAGGCAAAGTGAAGAAATTAATAACTAAACTGAACTGAAACACGTAAAAGTAGAGAGAGAGAGAGAGAGAGAGAGAGAGAGAGAGAGAGAGAGAGAGAGAGAGAGAGAGAGAGAGAGAGAGTCGTGAAATTGAAAAAAAAAAGGCATTCTTAAAACGCCCCAAAACTGCGCACACACACAAACAGCTGCCGGACACAATGGAGATACTGTATTTTCATACAAGAACAGAATACACTAGAAAGCCGGAGGCTAATGGCAAAGAAACACCGCTGTCAGTGAAGACAAGCGTACAACTTAACTCTACATAGAACTTTGGTTTGGAAATAATTAGTCTGTGTGTGTGTGTGTGTGTGTGTGTGTGACTGCGTAGGTGGGGTCGGGTGGGAAGAAGAATGGCGTAAGCATCCGTATCTCACACACAAAAAAAAGAGCAACAGATGTAAATGAGATGAACCTTTGCCCTGAGTGGGGTCAAAGGTCAGGGGTCGTGTGTGTGTGTGTGTGTGTGTGTGTGTGTGTGTGTGTGTGTGTGCAACCACATCAACCTATCAAATCGACCCTCCACACTAGCTCAAGCCACAGCATGGGCACCCCACACTCCCGCTCGCTGATCCAGCCACCAGCTGACCTTCAAAAACGTCTTCCTATCATCACCAATTCACAAGTATCCCCTCCCCACACACAACCCTTAGTAGCAAAACACCACCAATCGGAAATCTGATGTTTAAAAAAAACTAAATTTTAAACCTCCGGATCAATGGACTAAATATATATATATAAAAAAAGATACCCTGAAATTTAACTGTCAAATCATCTTGCCTTCTTCTCTGAGATGCCGCCCCGCCACACGCCCTCCCTCGACCTGACCTGACCATGGCCACACGCCCTCCCCCTCCCCACCCACATGAGCACACCAAAAGCAACATCATCTCCCCCTCCCTCCTCAACACCCCCTCCCTCCTCAACACCCCCTCCCTCCCTCCTCCTCGTCAACCTCCCCGGGTCAACACGAGTCGGGTCATCCATATTGTCAGAGACGAGGCAGACCTTCGGCCACGGAGGGAGGCCGGAATTAGCCTGGACACCACAATGGCCATGACAACGCTGGCCTCCACCTCCTTCCACTCCCTGGTCTTCTGAACATAACATCACAGCCTCCATAACGGCCGACACGGGGAGGAGGGTAGGGGAGGGATGGAGAGGAGGGAGGGGGTCATCACCACCACCTCACTAACCCCCTCCCTCCCAGCCCACACACGAGGTACGGGGGTTGGATGAACATGTCCGTGGCTCTTGTGCTGGGTCATCAACACGTACAGATGTGTTCATATCAAAACACCAATTACCCAATTCCTGTTAGCCGGACTTGGTCTTTTCAGTGATGGGCCGCCATGTCCCCGGGGGATGGACACCCCCTTGATAGGCTCATCAAGCCCATCAGTTAAGGGCCATTACCTAGTACATGGCAACAGCCAGAAGAAAAAAAAAATTCTTCCACACAGACCAAGGAAGAACACCCGAGTGGGTTCCCATCTACCTACGCCGGGGATCGAACCGGGGCCTCTGGTCAGCAGCGGTAAACACACCACCACGGCGGTATTACAAAGAACGTTCCTACCAATTATGCCACTCTCTCTCTCTCTCCCAGGAAACGGCGATATATATATATATATATATATATATATATATATATATATATATATATATATATATATATATATATATATATTTTTCTTCTTTTTTTTGCTGTCTCCCGCTTTTGCGAGATAGCGCAAGGAAACAGATGAAAGAAATGGCCCACCCCCCCCCCCATACACATGTATATACATACGTCCACACACACAAATATACATACCTACACAGCTTTCCATGGTTTACCCAGACGCTTCACATACCCTGATTCAATCCACTGACAGCACGTCAACCCCGGTATACCACATCGTTCCAATTCACTCTATTCCTTGCCCTCCTTTCACCCTCCTGCATGTTCAGGCCCCGATCACACAAAATCTTTTTCACTCCATCTTTCCGCCTCCAATTTGGTCTCCCACTTCTCCTCGTTCCATCCACCTCCGACACATATATCCTCTTGGTCAATCTTTCCTCACTCATTCTCTCCATGCACCCAAACCATTTCAAAACACCCTCTTCTGCTCTCTCAACCACGCTCTTTTTATTTCCATACATCTCTCTTACCCTTACGTTACTTACTCAATCAAACCACCTCACACCACACATTGTCCTCAAACATCTCATTTCCAGCACATCCATCCTCCTGCGCACAACTCTATCCATAGCCCACGCCTCGCAACCATACAACATTGTTGGAGCCACTATTCCTTCAAACATACCCATTTTTGCTTTCCAAGATAATGTTCTCGACTTCCACACATTCTTCAAGGCTCACAGGATTTTTGCCCCCTCCCCCACCCTATGATCCACTTCTGCTTCCATGGTTCCATCCGCTGCCAGATCCACTCCCAGATATCTAAAACACTTCACTTCCTCCAGTTTTTCTCCATTCAAACATACCTTCCAATTGACTTGACCCTCAACCCTACTGTACCTAATTACCTTGCTCTTATTCACATTTACTCTTAACTTTCTTCTTTCACACACTTTACCAAACTCAGTCACCAGCTTCTGCAGTTTCTCACATGAATCAGCCACCAGCGCTGTATCACCAGCGAACAACAACTGACTCACTTCCCAAGCTCTCTCATCCCCAACAGACTTCATACTTGCCCCTCTTTCCAAAACTCTTGCATTCACCTCCCTAACAACCCCATCCATAAACAAATTAAACAACCATGGAGACATCACACACCACTGCCGCAAACCTAAATTCACTGAGAACCAATCACTTTCCTCTCTTCCTACACGTACACATGCCTTACATCCTCGATAAAAACTTTTCACTGCTTCTAACAACTTGCCTCCCACACCATATATTCTTAATACCTTCCACAGAGCATCTCTATCAACTCTATCATATGCCTTCTCCAGATCCATAAATGCTACATACAAATCCATTTGCTTTTCTAAGTATTTCTCACATACATTCTTCAAAGCAAACACCTGATCCACACATCCTCTACCACTTCTGAAACCGCACTGCTCTTCCCCAATCTGATGCTCTGTACATGCCTTCACCCTCTCAATCAATACCCTCCCATATAGTTTACCAGGAATACTCAACAAACTTATACCTCTGTAATTTGAGCACTCACTCTTATCCCCTTTGCCTTTGTACAATGGCACTATGCACGCATTCCGCCAATCCTCAGGCACCTCACCATGAGTCATACATACATTAAATAACCTTACCAACCAGTCAACAATACAGTCACCCCCTTTTTTAATAAATTCCACTGCAATACCATCCAAACCTGCTGCCTTGCCGGCTTTCATCTTCCGCAAAGCTTTTACTACCTCTTCTCTGTTTACCAAATCATTTTCCCTAACCCTCTCACTTTGCACACCACCTCGACCAAAACACCCTATATCTGCCACTCTGTCATCAGACACATTCAACAAACCTTCAAAATACTCATTCCATCTCCTTCTCACATCACCACTACTTGTTATCACCTCCCCATTTACGCCCTTCACTGAAGTTCCCATTTGCTCCCTTGTCTTACGCACCCTATTTACCTCCTTCCAGAACATCTTTTTATTCTCCCTAAAATTTACTGATAGTCTCTCACCCCAACTCTCATTTGCCCTTTTTTTCACCTCTTGCACCTTTCTCTTGACCTCCTGTCTCTTTCTTTTATACTTCTCCCACTCAATTGCATTTTTTCCCTGCAAAAATCGTCCAAATGCCTCTCTCTTCTCTTTCACTAATACTCTTACTTCTTCATCCCACCACTCACTACCCTTTCTAAACAGCCCACCTCCCACTCTTCTCATGCCACAAGCATCTTTTGCGCAATCCATCACTGATTCCCTAAATACATCCCATTCCTCCCCCACTCCCCTTACTTCCATTGTTCTCACCTTTTTCCATTCTGTACACAGTCTCTCCTGGTACTTCCCCACACAGGTCTCCTTCCCAAGCTCACTTACTCTCACCACCTTCTTCACCCCAACATTCACTCCTCTTTTCTGAAAACCCATACTAATCTTCACCTTAGCCTCCACAAGATAATGATCAGACATCCCTCCAGTTGCACCTCTCAGCACATTAACATCCAAAAGTCTCTCTTTCGCACGCCTGTCAATTAACACGTAATCCAATAACGCTCTCTGGCCATCTCTCCTGCTTACATAAGTATACTTATGTATATCTCGCTTTTTAAACCAGGTATTCCCAATCATCAGTCCTTTTTCAGCACATAAATCTACAAGCTCTTCACCATTTCCATTTACAACACTGAACACCCCATGCATACCAATTATTCCCTCAACTGCCACATTACTCACCTTTGCATTCAAATCACCCATCACTATAACCCGGTCTCGTGCATCAAAACCGCTAACACACTCATTCAGCTGCTCCCAAAACACTTGCCTCTCATGATCTTTCTTCTCATGCCCAGGTGCATATGCACCAATAATCACCCACCTCTCTCCATCAACTTTCAATTTTACCCATATTAATCGAGAATTTACTTTCTTACATTCTATCACATACTCCCACAACTCCTGTTTCAGGAGTATTGCTACTCCTTCCCTTGCTCTTGTCCTCTCACTAACCCCTGACTTCACTCCCCAGACATTTCCAAACCACTCTTCCCCTTTACCCTTGAGCTTCGTTTCACTCAGAGCCAAAACATCCAGGTTCCTTTCCTCAAACATACTACCTATCTCTCCTTTTTTCACATCTTGGTTACATCCACACACATTTAGGCACCCCACTCTGAGCCTTCGAGGAGGATGATCACTCCCCGCGTGACTCCTTCTTCTGTTTCCCATTTTAGAAAGTTAATACAAGGAGGGGAGGATTTCCGGCCCCCCGCTCCCGTCCCCTCTAGTCGCTTTCTACGACACGCGAGGAATACGTGGGAAGTATTCTTTCACCCCTATCCCCAGGGATAATATACATATATATATACATACACACACACACACACATACACACACATACGCACATACACACACACACACACACATACATATATATACATATATACATATATACATATATATATATATATATATATATATATATATATATATATATATATACAATCTAGTGTTGCACTTACTACAATGGTTCATAAATTTTGGAAAGAATTCCCACAAGCATTACTTCTCAGCCACATTCATCTCGGAGTGAATAATCTATCAATAAACAACAATATGTGGCATACAGGAATAGATTAAAAACTTTCTGACCAAGGAATATACATGTGTGTGTGTGTGTGTGTGTGTGTGTGTGTGTGTGTGTGTGTGTGTGAGGAATAACTTCACAATGACCTTTAAGTGTGGCTCTCCTAACGACAATCAACGTCTGTTCAAACGTAATGGCCGGCAACACACACACACACACACACCTCCCAAACTCTATAACCTATCTCAGCCTAACGCGATACAAACTTTCAACACAGCGTTCAGGCCAGAGATACTTTTTAGGATAATGCATTCACGCAACGATGAACAGATCTCCCAGGACCTCGTGTTGACAACACCGGCATCAAAAGCAGATCCACGTCAAAATAAGAGTTAGTTTCAAGTTTTCCAGGGCCTGCAACACCCACCCCTCCCCACTCCAATCAGTCAAACAGCAATGAAAATTTAATACACATTCATCAGCACAAGGGGGGGGGGGGGGGAGGTGGTCTTCTCCTGCAACTACACTTAACATTAAATATTCATACATTATCACCAAGGCAGCGTAGCGTTCTCCCGCAACTACAAGTTAGGAAACTTCGAAGTGGTTTAAAACGTCTGGTGGCGAACACGATCTGCTACTGTATATAAATCAACAAACTCTACTTAATACATAAAATACATTATACAAATAGTTGTGTTACGTGAATTTATAATACACACTCTTGTTTTCCAGACCCGCAAGAGATTTTGGTTTTGTTCAACATGTAAAGTAGACAAACTTGCCAAAACGTGAGTAATAGAGAAATTTTTTGTATTCTACTATCTATGTATCAAGCATCGCTTGTCCCACACGCCAAGCAGTCTGGAATATCTGTCTTCGCTGGCCCACAGCACTTTCCAACCACTCACTCAAAAACCAAACCAACATGACCGAGTTCAATACACGGATCATACACATATATATAACCCTCCCAAATATAAATATACAAATATATAAAAAAAAGAAGGAAACCAATCCTTTTCGAAAGCAGAGGCGGCGAGATGAGCAACGACCAACACTCACCCATGCCGCCAGCAAGTAGGCAATAACCATAATTTTCAATGGCCAAAACAAAGAGATAGGCTTTGGCCATCTGTAACACCCCCAGGAGGAGGAGGAGGGAGGAGGAGCAGCAGGAGGAGGGAGATTCGAATACCCCCCACGCGCTACGGTCGGTCGGCCACCAGCCACCATCACGTACCTCACATTAACCTTTGTTCTGTGAATGATAACATACCGGGATAAACAAGGCATAAAGCATCACCAGGCATGATGGCCTTATTCAGACACTGCCATTACGGTCGTCGACACCTGATTGCACATGGTAGTTCAGTGCCAGTGACGAAGCTAGATTCAAAACCACATTAAACCTAGGCCATGCACCACCGTGTGTATATATGACTTAATTCGAACTACTTATAATCACACTACCGCATTAAACTTTCTTCATATTGAATTATCATACCGACAACCGTCTGAAACTGCTTGATACTAACGTTACGGTAAACAGCGAAATACATGACCTAGGAATATGCAGCCAGGTTTCCCAGACAGTGTGTGTTGGGGGGTCAGGTCAAGTTAGGGTATGGAGGCAAATGCTTCCAGCCATGCCTCTCTCTCTCTCTCTCTCTCTGGGACGATCCACTTAATCCAATTGGACAAGCAACAGGGCGGATGTCGGCCCACAGGCAGGCTGTGGAAAGGGGAGGGGGTGGGTCTGTGGCACGGATGGGGTAGGAGGAGGGCGGGGAGATTATCACCCCCCTCCCTCCCTCCACCAACCATTAACTCTACACCGAACTTTTTCATGGCGCAGTTGTCTGGAGGTACGTCACATCAAGGCAGGTGGGTGAGGGAAGCCCATAAGGATGGGATTTAATCAAGATGGTCAGGGGCCTGAGCCCGGATTAAACCATGGCAGCCAGGGTTTAAGCAGGATTTGGTTTAGAGGCGGTCTTAACTTTGGTGATGTGGTTACATCATGGTGCGGGAATGAGGGAGAGAGGGGTGGGGGTGTGGGTTTTCAGAGCTACAGAGTTTATTTATGCCAGGATGGCTTTAACAAGAAGGTACTTCCTTTACTAGTAAGGGATGGGTTTGGTTAGACGGCAGCTGAAGCGATGCTCAGAGCGATCGGTAACACACCCTCCGTGTCAGGCACGCTGTACTTATCTTGTCTCATTAAAACAAACCTACCCAGCCAGACCTAGCAACATTACCATACACCCAGGTTTCTTTCCTCTAACTAATCTCTCATCTTTAAACATCTTTTTTTTCCTATCTTTCTTTTTCAGGTAATTATATTTCTGATACTCCTATCTCTTTTCAACCCAAGCCACACAGGCCTAGTTAAGGTGGAAGCCACCTTCGTCACCAGAATCACTAAGAAAACTCCCTCCCTCCTCATGGAGAGGACATTCTCTCCCTCCTCATGGAGAGGACATTCTCTCCCCCCTCATGGAGGGAAGTCCCTTCCCTCCCTCCCTCCCCATGTTCAGTCATCCATCATCAGAAGAGAAATACCCCTGAATGATCATCATTAACAACCTAAAACACACAAAACAATGGTTAGCACCTTGTCACATAAAGAAGAGGACTGTTCCTTCTTATACCCTGAACCAGTAATTACAAAACCAAGGATCCAACAATATATATATATATATACACTCTCTCTCTCTCCTGACATCCCTCGGGGTCACAGGTCGTCTGCAACACGACCTTCAATTCAGGTGCCCCAGACGTGAGAACGAAAGGCGACGGGGAAAATAGAGCGACTTCAGAGAAGAGCAACAAAACAAATTCCGTCCCATAAATAAGCAAGAGAAAAGATAGGAGGGGAAAAATAAAAGATAGGAGGGGAAAAATAAAAGGTTTCAAGGTGGTTTCCAAGACGAAGTTTTCAAGAACCGTAATAATTTCCTTACCGTGGGAATACTTACCCCCCCCCCCCCCCTACTTACATGCAGACGTAATCATCATAAATAAAGACTTGTTAACGAGGCGGGCAAAAGGCTCAGCTGTACGGATGGGTGAACGATGGAGGAATGTCACCTCCGCATGTTGTCGGTGCGCATACTCGACGTCAAAAGTTTGATAAAAAAAACTTCCCCTGAACCTTATCTCTCTCTCTCTCTCTCTCTCTCTCTCTCTCTCTCTCTCTCTCTCTCTCTCTCTCTCTCTCTCTCTCTCGTTTCAGATGAGAGTCTCCTTCCACGGTTTCTCTCCCCACTCCCCCTTTATATTACTTTCCTATAAAATGTCCACGGCAGTATACCTTCACCACACAACACAGTGTTCCTTCTCAGTCTCTCCCTCCCTCCCACCGTTAGGTTGGGTCATCTCTCCCTCCTACGGGTCTGGCCACCACCCCTTCGTACCTCCCTACTGCAGGTCGAGATCTCCCTCCCTCCACCTGCAAGCTGAGCCGCCCCTCCCTCCTTTAAGTCAGGCTATCCCTACTGCCCTCCCACCTGCAGATCGGGTTACCCCTCTTCTTCCCTCCCTCCTGCAGATCGGGCGACCCCTCCCTCCTGAAGGTCGGATTACCCCTTCTTCTCTCCCTCCTACAGGTCGGGCCACCCCTTACTCCCTCCTGGAGGTTAGGCTGGCCTTCCCTCCTGCTGTCGGTCCGCCCCCGCCCCCCTGCAGGTTAGAGTGCCCCCTCCCTCCCCACTGCAGGTCGGCCGCCCCTCCCACCTGTAGGTCGAGCAGCCTCTCTCTCTCTCCCTCCTGCAAGGTGAGTCGCCCCTCTCTCTCTCCCCTTCCCCTTCGGCAAGTCGACCGCCCTCCCACTGCAGACGAAGGCAACGCAAGTGGAAAAAAATTACGACTCTCCCACTTCCCTTATTATTCATGAAAGATGCCACTAGACCCTCCGCCCGGCAGCCGCATGAGTGCCGCAGATGAGGAAGGGGAAGCTGTGCCGCACGGGAAGGGGAGGGTGTGAGGTTGTGCCGCATGGGAGGGCAAGGAGGGAGGCTGTGCCACAAGTGAAAGGAGGCGAGGCTATACCGTAAGTGCGGTGAGGGACACTGTGCCGCAGGTGAGGGAAGGAAGCTATGTCGCAGGTAAGGGGAGACAGGCAGGCCGTGGCGCAGATAAGGAGGGAGGGAAGCTTTGATGCAGGTAAAGGGAGGTAGAGACGCTTTGCCGCAGGTGAAAAGAAGGGAAGTCATGCCGGAGGTAAAGGCAGGAAAGCTGTGCCGCAGGTGAGCAGAGGGAAGGTTGTGCCGAAGGTGGGGTGAGAGAGGGATGCTGAGCCGCAGGTGAGGAGAGAGAGGGATGCTGAGCCGCAGGTGAGGTGAGGGGAGAGAGCCAGGGAAGCTGGCATGCTGGGCCGTAAGCGAGGGTGAGGTGACGAACCAACATGTACCCTAAGCCAAACTGGCAGAGCCAACACGCACACGTAACCAACCTCCCGATGCAGGCGATACCTACGTACGTGCAGGCAGGTCGCAGGCGCGTGCGCCCACCGTCCGTGCGACGGCCTAAGGACGGACGGACGGACGGGGCGAGCGACCGTACTGAAGGAGCGCTGTGGTACAACGGAGAGACCAATGAAAACAAAAAAGTTCCACGTCTTATATACGATAAAAAAGGATCACGCGAAAAGCCCTTCACGTTCACCTGCGTCACCTCATTTCCCTCCTGAAGTTCCTGAGAATCAAGTACAACGGAAAAACAATAACAGCAGCCACAATATGGGCAACCACACCAGACGCAACAGTTAAGAGACGTTACGTAACTCGTAAATAATAATCTAAGCCAGACGTACGCTCGTGTGTGTGTGTGTGTGTGTGTGTGTGTGTGTGTGTTACGCTAGACAGTACGCATGTGACGGGACTGATGGACGGCGTCAAAAAGGGGATGTGGGGGGTGGTGGTGGTGGTGTGTGAAGACTGAATGAAAAGAGCGTACACTGCTGCACTTTACGTTGGTGGGGAAGCGTAGTGTGGCGCGCGGATGACCTTGAATCATCTCCCAGCTATGTTCACGGGTTGAGTGAGGGACACACTCACACACACACAAACCCCCCACCCCCTTAACTTCTTCCCCTCCTCCCCCCCCCCCCTTACCGATCAATAATGACCCAACGACCCACTGTCACCCACCCACCCCAACCCAAGTCATTACTCACCGGCCATCCTGAGAGGAGCAGACACCAGGGAATGATCCAAGAGAGCTTTGCGGACCTCATCTCAACGCGACACTGGCAAACACCGAGGGAAGCATGGGAGCTACAGCGTCACTGTGCACCCCACCGTGGCCCATCTCACACTGAGGCCTTCCCGCCACTCGCCGATCACAAGTACCGCGTTTTCAGTTGCCAACTACCTTACCTCTTGCCCTGCCCTACCCGCCCACCCCTTAAACCTTTCTCCCCCTCACTCACTCCCCCATCACCAATAATAAGGCTCTATGTGAAGGTAATGGTAACCCATAGCCTCACCCCCGCCTGCATGACGACAGTTATCTGTCGTTTAAACTATATGAAAAAAAAAAAAAAACGCGCAAGGTTGAGTGGATAAGCTGGATCATTCTGAACGTTACATTAGAGCGAGCGAGCTGGTTAAGAGCGATATTTCCAATTAGGAGAGACACACACACGGACAGTATCTGTATTTCCTGTAATGAAAGACTAAGTTGATAACATTAATACCGAACATTCACCTGATTATGAACTTGTGTATATATATTTTTTTTTTTTTTTTTTTTATACTTTGTCGCTGTCTCCCGCGTTTGCGAGGTAGCGCAAGGAAACAGACGAAAGAAATGGCCCAACCCCCCCCCCCATACACACGTACATACACACGTCCACACACGCAAATATACATACCTACACAGCTTTCCATGGTTTACCCCAGACGCTTCACATGCCTTGCTTCAATCCACTGACAGCACGTCAACCCCTGTATACCACATGACTCCAATTCACTCTATTTCTTGCCCTCCTTTCACCCTCCTTCATGTTCAGGCCCCGATCACACAAAATCTTTTTCACTCCATCTTTCCACCTCCAATTTGGTCTCCCTCTTCTCCTCGTTCCCTCCACCTCCGACACATATATCCTCTTGGTCAATCTCTCCTCACTCATTCTCTCCATGTGCCCAAACCATTTCAAAACACCCTCTTCTGCTCTCTCAACCACGCTCTTTTTATTTCCACACATCTCTCTTACCCTTACGTTACTTGCTCGATCAAACCACCTCACACCACACATTGTCCTCAAACATCTCATTTCCAGCACATCCATCCTCCTGCGCACATCTCTATCCATAGCCCACGCCTCGCAACCATACAACATTGTTGGAACCACTATTCCCTCAAACATACCCATTTTTGCTTTCCGAGATAATGTTCTCGACTTCCACACATTTTTCAAGGCTCCCAAAATTTTCGCCCCCTCCCCCATCCTATGATCCACTTCCGCTTCCATGGTTCCATCCGCTGACAGATCCACTCCCAGATATCTAAAACACTTCACTTCCTCCAGTTTTTCTCCATTCAAACTCACCTCCCAATTGACTTGACCCTCACCCCTACTGTACCTAATAACCTTGCTCTTATTCACATTTACTCTCAACTTTCTTCTTCCACACACTTTACCAAACTCAGTCACCAGCTTCTGCAGTTTCTCACATGAATCAGCCACCAGCGCTGTATCATCAGCGAACAACAACTGACTCACTTCCCAAGCTCTCTCATCCCCAACAGACTTCATACTTGCCCCTCTTTCCAGGACTCTTGCATTTACCTCCCTTACAACCCCATCCATAAACAAATTAAACAACCATGGAGACATCACACACCCCTGCCGCAAACCTACATTCACTGAGAACCAATCATATATATATATATTTATTTATTTATTTATTTATTTATTTATTTTACTTTGTCGCTGTCTCCCGCGTTTGCGAGGTAGCGCAAGGAAACAGACGAAAGAAATGGCCCAACCCAACCCCATACACATGTATATACACACACGTCCACACACGCAAATATACACACCCATACATCCCAACGCACACACACACACACACACATATATATATATATATATATATATATATATATATATATATATATATATATATATATTTTTTTTTTATTATACTTTGTCGCTGTCTCCCGCGTTTGCGAGGTAGCGCAAGGAAACAGACAAAAGAAATGGCCCAACCCCCCCCCCCCCATACACATGTATATACATACGTCCACACACGCAAATATACATACCTACACAGCTTTCCATGGTTTACCCCAGACGCTTCACATGCCTTGATTCAATCCACTGACAGCACGTCAACCCCGTATACCACATCGCTCCAATTCACTCTATTCCTTGCCCTCCTTTCACCCTCCTGCATGTTCAGGCCCCGATCACACAAAATCTTTTTCACTCCATCTTTCCACCTCCAATTTGGTCTCCCTCTTCTCCTCGTTCCCTCCACCTCCGACACATATATCCTCTTGGTCAATCTTTCCTCACTCATTCTCTCCATGTGCCCAAACCACTTCAAAACACCCTCTTCTGCTCTCTCAACCACGCTCTTTTTATTTCCACACATCTCTCTTACCCTTACGTTACTCACTCGATCAAACCACCTCACACCACACATTGTCCTCAAACATCTCATTTCCAGCACATCCATCCTCCTGCGCACAACTCTATCCATAGCCCACGCCTCGCAACCATACAACATTGTTGGAACCACTATTCCTTCAAACATACCCATTTTTGCTTTCCGAGATAATGTTCTCGACTTCCACACATTCTTCAAGGCTCCCAGAATTTTCGCCCCCTCCCCCACCCTATGATCCACTTCCGCTTCCATGGTTCCATCCACTGCCAGATCCACTCCCAGATATCTAAAACACTTTACTTCCTCCAGTTTTTCTCCATTCAAACTTACCTCCCAATTGACTTGACCCTCAACCCTACTGTACCTAATAACCTTGCTCTTATTCACATTTACTCTTAACTTTCTTCTTTCACACACTTTACCAAACTCAGCCACCAGCTTCTGCAGTTTCTCACATGAATCAGCCACCAGCGCTGTATCATCAGCGAACAACAACTGACTCACTTCCCAAGCTCTCTCATCCCCAACAGACTTCATACTTGCCCCTCTTTCCAAAACTCTTGCATTCACCTCCCTAACAACCCCATCCATAAACAAATTAAACAACCATGGAGACATCACACACCCCTGCCGCAAACCTACATTCACTGAGAACCAATCACTTTCCTCTCTTCCTACACGTACACATGCCTTACATCCTCGATAAAAACTTTTCACTGCTTCTAACAACTTGCCTCCCACACCATATATTCTTAATACCTTCCACAGAGCATTTCTATCAACTCATCATATGCCTTCTCCAGATCCATAAATGCTACATACAAATCCATTTGCTTTTCTAAGTATTTCTCACATACATTCTTCAAAGCAAACACCTGATCCACACATCCTCTACCACTTCTGAAACCACATTGCTCTTCCCCAATCTGATGCTCTGTACATGTCTTCACCCTCTCAATCAATACCCTCCCATATAATTTACCAGGAATACTCAACAAACTTATACCTCTGTAATTTGAGCACTCACTCTTATCCCCTTTGCCTTTGTACAATGGCACTATGCTCGCATTCCGCCAATCCTCAGGCACCTCACCATGAGTCATACATACATTAAATAACCTTACCAACCAGTCAATAATACAGTCACCCCCTTTTTTAATAAATTCCACTGCAATACCATCCAAACCTGCTGCCTTGCCGGCTTTCATCTTCCGCAAAGCTTTTACTACCTCTTCTCTGTTTACCAAATCATTTTCCCTAACCCTCTCACTTTGCACACCACCTCGACCAAAACACCCTATATCTGCCACCCTATCATCAGACACATTCAACAAACCTTCAAAATACTCACTCCATCTCCTTCTCACATCACCACTACTTGTTATCACCTCGCCATTTGCGCCCTTCACTGAAGTTCCCATTTGCTCCCTTGTCTTACGCACTTTATTTACCTCCTTCCAGAACATCTTTTTATTCTCCCCAAAATTTAATGATACTCTCTCACCCCAACTCTCATTTGCCCTCTTTTTCAACTCTTGCACCTTTCTCTTGACCTCCTGTCTTTCTTTTATACATCTCCCACTCAATTGCATTTTTTCCTCGCAAAAATCGTCCAAATGCCTCTCTCTTCTCTTTCACTAATAATCTTACTTCTTCATCCCACCACTTACTATCCTTTCTAATCAACCCACCTCCCACTCTTCTCATGCCACAAGCATCTTTTGCGCAATCAATCACTGATTCCATAAATACATCCCATTCCTCCCCCACTCCCCTTACTTCCATTGTTCTCACCTTTTTCCATTCTGTACTCAGTCTCTCCTGGTACTTCCTCACACAAGTCTCCTTCCCAAGCTCACTTACTCTCACCACCCTCTTCACCCCAACATTCACTCTTCTTTTCTGAAAACCCATACAAATCTTCACCTTAGCCTCCACAAGATAATGATCAGACATCCCTCCAGTTGCAGTTCTCAGCACATTAACACCCAAAAGTCTCTCTTTCGCGCGCCTGTCAATTAACACGTAATCCAATAACGCTCTCTGGCCGTCTCTCCTACTTACATACGTATACTTATGTATATCTCGCTTTTTAAACCAGGTATTCCCAATCATCAGTCCTTTTTCAGCACATAAATCTACAAGCTCTTCACCATTTCCATTTCCAACACTGAACACCCCATGTATACCAATTATTCCCTCAACTGCCACATTACTCACCTTTGCATTCAAATCACCCATCACTATAACCCGGTCTCGTGCATCAAAACCACTAACACACTCATTCAGCTGCTCCCAAAACACTTGCCTCTCATGATCTTTCTTCTCATGCCCAGGTGCATATGCACCAATAATCACCCCTCTCTCCAACTTTCAGTTTTACCCACATTAATCGAGAATTTACTTTCTTACATTCTATCACATACTCCCACAATTTCTGTTTCAGGAGTACTGCTACTCCTTCCCTTGCTCTTGTCCTCTCACTAACCCCTGACTTTACTCCCAAGACATTCCCAAACCACTCTTCCCCTTTACCCTTGAGCTTCGTTTCACTCAGAGCCAAAACATCCAGGTTCCTTTCCTCAAACATACTACCTATCTCTCCTTTTTTCACATCTTGGTTACATCCACACACATTTAGACACCCCAGTCTGAGCCTTCGAGGAGGATGAGCACTCCCCGCGTGACTCCTTCTTCTGTTTCCCATTTTAGAAAGTTATATATATACATATATATATATATATATATATATATATATATATATATATATATATATATATATATATGTATCTTTCATACTATTCGCCAATTCCCGCATTAGCGAAGTAGCGTTAAGAACAGAGGACTGGGCCTTTGAGGGAATATCCTCACCTGGCCCCCTTCTCTGTTCCTTCTTTTGGAAAAAAAAAAAAATGAGAGGGGAGGATTTCCAGCCCCCCGCTCCCTTCCCTTTTAGTAGCCTTCTACGACACGCAGGGAATACGGGGATATATATATATATATATATATATATATATATATATATATATATATATATTCATACTATTCGCCATTTCCCGCTTTAACGAGGTAGCGTTAAGAACAGAGGACTGGGCCTTTGAGGGAATATCCTCACATGGCCCCCTTCTCTGTTCCTTCTTTTGGAAAATTTAAAAAAAAAAAATGAGGGGAGGATTTCCAGTCCCCCCCCCCCCGCTCCCTTCCCTTTTAGTCGCCTTCTACGACACGCAGGGAATACGTGGGAAGTATTCTTTCTCCCCTATCCCCAGGGATATATATATATATATATATATATATATATATATATATATATATATATATATATATATATATTTTTTTTTTTTTTTTTTTTTTTTTTTTTTTCAATTTTCCAAAGGAAGGAACAGAGAAGGGGGCCGGGTGAGGATGTTTCCTCAGAGGCCCAGTCCTCTGTTCTTAACGCTACCTCGCTGAGGCGGGAAATGGCGAATAGTATGAAAAAAAAAAAATATATATATATATATATATGTATGAATATATGATTTGAATGCGAAGGTGAGTAATGTGGCAGTTGAGGGAATAATTGGTATGCATGGGGTGTTCAGTGTTGTAAATGGAAATGGTGAAGAGCTTGTAGATTTATGTGCTGAAAAAGGACTGATGATTGGGAATACCTGGTTTAAAAAGCGAGATATACATAAGTATACTTATGTAAGTAGGAGAGATGGCCAGAGAGCGTTATTGGATTACGTGTTAATTGACAGGCGTGCGAAAGAGAGACTTTTGGATGTTAATGTGCTGAGAGGTGCAACTGGAGGGATGTCTGATCATTATCTTGTGGAGGCTAAGGTGAAGATTAGTATGGGTTTTCAGAAAAGAGGAGTGAATGTTGGGGTGAAGAAGGTGGTGAGAGTAAGTGAGCTTGGGAAGGAGACCTGTGTGGGGAAGTACCAGGAGAGACTGTGTACAGAATGGAAAAAGGTGAGAACAATGGAAGTAAGGGGAGTGGGGGATGAATGGGATGTATTTTAGGGAATCAGTGATGGATTGCGCAAAAGATGCTTGTGGCATGAGAAGAGTGGGAGGTGGGCTGTTTAGAAAGGGTAGTGAGTGGTGGGATGAAGAAGTAAGAGTATTAGTGAAAGAGAAGAGAGAGGCATTTGGACGATTTTTGCAGGGAAAAAATGCATTTGAGTGGGAGAAGTATAAAAGAAAGAGACAGGAGGTCAAGAGAAAGGTGCAAGAGGTGAAAAAAAGGGCAAATGAGAGTTGGGGTGAGAGACTATCAGTAAATTTTAGGGAGAATAAAAAGATGTTCTGGAAGGAGGTAAATAGGGTGCGTAAGACAAGGGAGCAAATGGGAACTTCAGTGAAGGGCGTAAATGGGGAGGTGATAACAAGTAGCGGTGATGTGAGAAGGAGATGGAATGAGTATTTTGAAGGTTTGTTGAATGTGTCTGATGACAGAGTGGCAGATATAGGGTGTTTTGGTCGAGGTGGTGTGCAAAGTGAGAGGGTTAGGGAAAATGATTTGGTAAACAGAGAAGAGGTAGTAAAAGCTTTGCGGAAGATGAAAGCCGGCAAGGCAGCAGGTTTGGATGGCATTGCAGTGGAATTTATTAAGAAAGGGGGTGACTGTATTGTTGACTGGTTGGTAAGGTTATTTAATGTATGTATGACTCATGGTGAGGTGCCTGAGGATTGGCGGAATGCGTGCATAGTGCCATTGTACAAAGGCAAAGGGGATAAGAGTGAGTGCTCAAATTACAGAGGTATAAGTTTGTTGAGTATTCCTGGTAAATTATATGGGAGGGTATTGATTGAGAGGGTGAAGGCATGTACAGAGCATCAGATTGGGGAAGAGCAGTGCGGTTTCAGAAGTGGTAGAGGATGTGTGGATCAGGTGTTTGCTTTGAAGAATGTATGTGAGAAATACTTAGAAAAGCAAATGGATTTGTATGTAGCATTTATGGATCTGGAGAAGGCATATGATAGAGTTGATAGAGATGCTCTGTGGAAGGTATTAAGAATATATGGTGTGGGAGGCAAGTTGTTAAAAGCAGTGAAAAGTTTTTATCGAGGATGTAAGGCATGTGTACGTGTAGGAAGAGAGGAAAGTGATTGGTTCTCAGTGAATGTAGGTTTGCGGCAGGGGTGTGTGATGTCTCCATGGTTGTTTAATTTGTTTATGGATGGGGTTGTAAGGGAGGTAAATGCAAGAGTCCTGGAAAGAGGGGCAAGTATGAAGTCTGTTGGGGATGAGAGAGCTTGGGAAGTGAGTCAGTTGTTGTTCGCTGATGATACAGCGCTGGTGGCTGATTCATGTGAGAAACTGCAGAAGCTGGTGACTGAGTTTGGTAAAGTGTGTGGAAGAAGAAAGTTGAGAGTAAATGTGAATAAGAGCAAGGTTATTAGGTACAGTAGGGGTGAGGGTCAAGTCAATTGGGAGGTGAGTTTGAATGGAGAAAAACTGGAGGAAGTGAAGTGTTTTAGATATCTGGGAGTGGATCTGTCAGCGGATGGAACCATGGAAGCGGAAGTGGATCATAGGGTGGGGGAGGGGGCGAAAATTTTGGGAGCCTTGAAAAATGTGTGGAAGTCGAGAACATTATCTCGGAAAGCAAAAATGGGTATGTTTGAGGGAATAGTGGTTCCAACAATGTTGTATGGTTGCGAGGCGTGGGCTATGGATAGAGATGTGCGCAGGAGGATGGATGTGCTGGAAATGAGATGTTTGAGGACAATGTGTGGTGTGAGGTGGTTTGATCGAGTAAGTAACGTAAGGGTAAGAGAGAGGTGTGGAAATAAAAAGAGCGTGGTTGAGAGAGCAGAAGAGGGTGTTTTGAAATGGTTTGGGCACATGGAGAGAATGAGTGAGGAGAGATTGACCAAGAGGATATATGTGTCGGAGGTGGAGGGAACGAGGAGAAGAGGGAGACCAAATTGGAGGTGGAAAGATGGAGTGAAAAAGATTTTGTGTGATCGGGGCCTGAACATGCAGGAGGGTGAAAGGAGGGCAAGAAATAGAGTGAATTGGAGTCATGTGGTATACAGGGGTTGACGTGCTGTCAGTGGATTGAAGCAAGGCATGTGAAGCGTCTGGGGTAAACCATGGAAAGCTGTGTAGGTATGTATATTTGCGTGTGTGGACGTGTGTATGTACATGTGTATGGGGGGGGGGGGGTTGGGCCATTTCTTTCGTCTGTTTCCTTGCGCTACCTCGCAAACGCGGGAGACAGCGACAAAGTATAAAAAAAAAAAAAAAAAAAAAAAAAAAAAAATATATATGTATATATATATATATATATATACCGCGACCAATTTCTATAAGTACTGGTGTTACCAAGGTCCCTTTTAAACGCTACTGTAGCCCGGGGGTGCGCTCCTTCCAGTAGCAGGGAAATGTGGACGCCTTTGGAGCGAGTTCTTGGACGAGAAAGTACCAACAAATGATAGAGCCCTGCCATAATATGTCACTCGCGGCGCAAACCTCGAGCAGGTGAAGTCCTTTAACACACACACACACACACACACACATACACAGTCTGTGAGGGCAAAGATGGGCGGTGTATTTGGTTGTACAGTAGTTGCAACGGTACTATAAGGGCGCGAAGCATGAGCCACACAAAAAAAGAAAAATAAGCAGAAGAAGGTGGTTGTGTTGAAATGGAATGCTACATAACACTGTGTGGTGGTGTAAGGAAAGCTGGTCGCGTAAGGAATGATAGCGGAGAGAAACAGGTTGTGGCAGTAACCCGAGTACGATTGGAAGGGTGGAACGCGGTATGCTTCAATGTACGAACGCATGGAGAGGATGAGTGAAGAGAGACTGACTAAGAGGGTGAATGTGTCTGTGATACGGACGGCGCAATGGTTGAGGGAGAAGAGATAGAAGGAAGGGGTGAAAGTACATGGCAGGAGTTTAAAGAGATATGTGAGCGATAGATGGAACTGAAGGCATGTGGTATACAGGGAGCGACGTGCTGTGAAAGGGCTGAACCATGGCACACGAAGCGATCAGATGAAACCACGGATAGGTCTGTGGGGCTTGGGTGTGTAGAGGAGGCTGTGTCTCTGGTGTCACTGCATTATACATGACAACAATAAAGTGGATCGACGCAAATGACACACCGCTCTCTCATTCTCTGTTCCCTGCGCCACCTCCCTGCGTGGAAAACGGCGAAAAAGTACAAGACAAATGCACCAAGAAAATGACTATCTACTTTGGTTTTTCCCCGCTTTCTGCAATGCTACGGTCTCCTGCCTTTTTTCCTCCTAAGCCAATACCTGCTTCCTCTGTTCATAATAACGACTCACCCAGCACCTGCTACCTATGGTCAATATGAAAACCAGCCATCTGCTTCCTCTGATCAATATAAAACCAGCCATCTGCTTCCTCTGATCAATATAAAAACCAGCCATCTGCTTCCTCTGGTCAATATAAAAACCAGCCATCTGCTTCCTCTGGTCAATATAAAAACCAGCCATCTGCTTCCTCTGGTCAATATAAAAACCAGCCATCTGCTTCCTCTGGTCAATATAAAAACCAGCCATCTGCTTCCTCTGGTCAATATAAAACCAAGTCAATATCTTCCTCTGAAGAATATATAAAAAACGGTAATACGTAAACGCAAGTGTAATTGGGCATTCTTCTAAACATGTCACGACTCTGGCAATAAAAAAAAAAAATATACGAGATGCAAAACACAAAAGAAAACAGATGGTTCTGAATACCCCCTGGCGGCGGAAACGAGATCCAAGTGATTATGTAGTTTGTTGGCCCAACGGTCATTACCTGGAGGTGCACTCCTCCGCCAAGGTGCTAAGACTTCACCTGAATTCCCTCTCCCTGAACTGGGAAGGGAGGGGGGTGTGACGACGACGTCAGCGAGCAGGGTGAGGAGGGTGTGTGTGGGAGGAGGATGTGGTAGGGTGTGTGGAGGAGGAGGAGGAGGAGGAGGGCGGGGTGGGTGATGATGATGATGTCGGGGAACGGGCGTCATGTTCCCTCCCTCCAGCCTGCATGACAGGCCGGCAGCCTACCCCCCCTTCTGCGCCCGCAATCCCTGAGGAGCCTCCAAACAGGTCGTCGTCGGGGGGGGAGAGAGAGAGGCTCGCCGTGACGTCAAACCTTCATCTCGTGTGACACGTATGTTTCCCGGTGTGTCCACCCACCGCATCATGACGTCACTCGCTCAGCCTCATCCTCGTTGTTGTAACACAAATAAATACAGAGATACTCATGCTCCAATGCGTCCTTTGTGACATCACCCACTTACGTCCGAGAATAAAGGACTTGGAAAAGGGGGTTGTTGTTGTTGTTGTTGTTGTTCCTCAGTAAATAACATGATCTTCATCCTTTCCAACGATCACGTCTCACGCCCCCCCCTCCGCGTTACGTCGTAACTGAGGGGCCTGACGGCGCCCACGTCGCTGAAGTTCGCTTGTCTTCTCATCTACGTACAGCTCTCACAGTCAAATATCGGCCTCGACTCTACTGCAGTCCAACCTTTTAAATTTCAGGTATTTGCACTTACTTAATTGGATGGCTCTGGTTACAGTCTGGCCTTCTCAAGATGATACGGGACAATGTGTATTCAAAGGAGTTTCCTATCTTTTTAACTCAGGGTTCCTTACTGACTCGTTATCTGTCATTTCTTTTTTAGTTCGTGTTGCCTAAGACGACACGGGCAAATGAATACCAATATCATGTTTACCACATGGCGGCCTAGCTTCGTCTCTTCGATGTATATCAAATGACTTATATTTCTCTCTTGTGTCTCCCCTGATGATGTGATTATTACACGAAAGTGCACTTGAGAACTTATCGTGTTCCATTTTCCCCGTGGACTCATAGGAATACATATATATATATATATATATATATATATATATATATATATATATATATATATATATATATATATATATATATATATATCTTTTTCTTTTAAACTATTCGCCATTTCCCGCGTTAGCGAGGTAGCGTTAAGACCAGAGGACTGGGCCTTTTTTGGAATATCCTCACCTGGCCCTCTCTGTTGCTTCTTTTGGGAAAAAAAAACGAGGGGGAGGATTTCCATATATATATATATATATATATATATATATATATATATATATATATATATATATATATATATATATATATATATATCCTAACCTTAGCTAAGCATCCAATATATAGACTATACTCCCTAGGGGAGGATGAACAGCTGGGTGAACTGCGGACCGACTAATGTCATTATTAAAAATGTCATCTTTTTTCTCCCCGCATGTGATGCGTTTCCATCTGGTTTAACCGCACACACGTTATCAAAAACTCGGCACCAAACGATGTCTGGTAATTTGTATATGTAATCATGCTGAGAGTCACAGTACACTCATCAGCCCTTATTAAAACCCTGATTGTACAAACAGATTTAAAACGACCCCTAACGACAGGACGGCATGTTAAATGGGGGGGAGGGGGTGAAGAACGTTGAATCCCCATTAGCACGACGGTACGATCCCTAGAGAACGACGGCACGACCCCCACAGCACGACGGTAGGCCCTCACAGAGCACGACGGTACGACCCCCAGAGCACGACGGTACGACCCCCACAGAACACGACGGTACGCCCACACAGAGCACGACGGTACGCCCCCAGAGCACGACGGTATGACCCCCAAAGCACGACGGTACGACCTCACAGAGCACAACGGTACGACCCAGAGAACACGACGGTACGACCCCCAGAGCAAGACGGTACGACCCCCACAGAGCACGACGGCACGACCCCCACAGCACGACAGGTAAACATAATGGTACGACCCATGAGCGCGACGGCGCGACGCCTAAACACGACGGTACGATCCCTGAGCACGACGACGCGACCCTTGAATAGTGCTGATGACATGACCTTCTGGGGGGGAGAGAGAGAGAGAGAGAGAGAGAGAGAGAGAGAGAGAGAGAGAGAGAGATAGTCAACCAGGGGAAAAAGATTGTACCTGGGGCAAACAGGACGTTACTGGGGTAAATTGGCTGAAGATAAACTCCGAGAATGAAACAGGTTGATCCGTGAACAAGGCAATCCGAATGTTTACCACATGGCGTCCTAGCTACGTCTCTTCGATGTATATCAACTGACTGTTATATTTCTCTCTCTTGTGTCTCCCCTGATGATGTGATTATTACACGAAAGTGCACTTGGGAACTTATCGTGTTTCATTTTCCCCGTGGACTCGTAGGAATATACTTGATCACGCGCAAGATTATGATCCTTTGATATATATATATATATAAATTGGGAGGTGAGTTTGAATGGAGAAAAACTGGAGGAAGTGAAGTGTTTTAGATATCTGGGAGTGGATCTGGCAGCGGATGGAACTATGGAAGCAGAATTGGACCATAGGGTGGGGGAGGGGGCGAAAATTCTGGGAGCCTTGAAGAATGTGTGGAAGTCGAGAACATTATCTCGGAAAGCAAAAATGGGTATGTTTGAAGGAATAGTGGTTCCAACAATGTTGTATGGTTGCGAGGCGTGGGCTATGGATAGAGTTGTGCGCAGGAGGATGGATGTGCTGGAAATGAGATGTCTGAGGACAATGTGTGGTGTAAGGTGGTTTGATCGAGTAAGTAACGTAAGGGTGAGAGAGATGTGTGGAAATAAAAAGAGCGTGGTTGAGAGAGCAGAAGAGGGTGTTTTGAAATGGTTTGGGCACATGGAGAGAATGAGTGAGGAAAGGTTGACCAAGAAGATATATGTGTCGGAGGTGGAGGGAACGAGGAGAAGAGGGAGACCAAATTGGAGGTGGAAAGATGGAGTGAAAAAGATTTTGTATGATCGGGGCCTGAACTTGCAGGAGGGTGAAAGGAGGGCAAGGAATAGAGTGAATTGGAGCAATGTGGTATACCGGGGTTGACGTGCTGTCAGTGGATTGAATCAAGACATGTGAAGCGTCTGGGGTAAACCATGGAAAGCTGTGTAGGTATGTATATGTGCGTGTGTGGACGTATGTATATACATGTGTATGGGGGGGGGGTTGGGCCATTTCATTCGTCTGTTTCCTTGCGCTACCTCGCAAACGCGGGAGACAGCGACAAAGTATAAAAAAAAAAAAAAAAAAAAAATATATATATATATATATATATATATATATATATATATATATATATATATATATATGTGTGTGTGTGTGTGTGTGTGTGTGTGGGATGGTCCCCATTACGACGCAACGGGTGACGTCACAGACAGCGACCAAAATGTGTGTGTGGTGTGTGTACATATTCATTTATCAACTTACTTCCATTAATTAAATTTCCAGTTATCCACACCCCTAGTATAACACAATACCTGACAACATAGCCTGAGACCAATATATATATATATATATATATATATATATATATGTGTGTGTGTGTGTGTGTGTGTGTGTGTGTGTGTGTGTGTGTGTGTGTGTGTGTGTGTGTGTGTCATGTGTTCACAGGGCAGTGTACCTATATAAACATGGCATATCCTTTATGCATCTTTCTGAAACGGTTGCCAGCGGCCGCTGGAGGACAACATCAATAACTTGTAGGGGTCAACATCAACCCCCCCCCCCCCGCCACCCCACAACCCCCCCCTCAAACAGGCTATTGGCGGGGGCCTGGCGGCCTCTCATATTCCTGGAATACACCACCACCACCTTCTGATTGACCTCTGACCTTGTGAAATGGTAATTATTCCCTGACCAGTGTGCGCAGTGGCTGCCATGGGCACGACCCTTGGGCACCAATCTAATTGTTCTTTTAACCTCAGGGTCGTGCACCACCGTGCTCAAGGGTCGTCCACCGGTGGGGTCATACCGAGGCCGCTTCCACTTGCCCCTTGTGGTCATCCAGGCTGACCATGTGACCCGGATATATCATATAGAATATGACCTCTGGTGCAACACTATCACACTTGTTTTACTTTCGGTGCTGTCTGTATAGTGGTGGGTGAGGGAGGAGCCTCCTGCTTGAATGTCCTGTCTCCATCTATAGTGGTGGGTGAGGGAGGAGCCTCCTGCTGTACTGTCCTGTCTCCATCTACAGTAGTGGGTGGGGGAGGGGGAGCCTTCTGCTTCATCAACCATTCATAAACCTCGACACTAAATGCCACTACTACTGTCCTCCGGCAGCTAACACTGTCGAAGACCATCGGGTCTTCCGTTGAACAGGCGGCCTTGCAATGTACACAGTGTTGCCGCAACGTACACCCGCGCATCCTCTCGTCCCCTCCCCCACGTACACCCATGTATCATCCCCCACGTACACCTACAACGGCCCCGCCTCACTCGGATCCCCCCAGCCCCCACTCCCCGACCTTTACACTCGATAAACCACTTGACATTTGCCCGCGACTTGTGTATCGGGAGTCGGCTGCCATCGCTCTACCCCCCCGTGCACGTTACAACCAAGATGGGACGGACGGCGCTGTCTCCATCATCTCTTCCCCCCCCCCCGCCCGCCGTGCGGCATCAGCGAACCAAGAAGACAAATACACCCAAGCCATGGGTCTGGTACACGACACACACACACACACACACGTTCATCACAATCGTCTACACACGAGAGCCACAAAACCCCCTCTCTACTTCATACCCCATCCTCCCTGGGGGCCGGTGGAGGTGGTGGAGGAAGAAGAGGGATCAAACTATAAGTTCCCACTCCAACCACCGACACCAGGGCTATACCACACGTCATACTCAGTGTGGGAGGAGTAAGAGGGTATACCTAGGCCTACCTGGCCCACATAGGCCTGAGCCTCGAGGAAGAAAACAACAACTTACCCACAATTCCCAGATGACTGTAAACAACTTTTATTTACAAAGT
This sequence comes from Panulirus ornatus, assembly GCF_036320965.1. Classification (NCBI taxonomy): domain Eukaryota; kingdom Metazoa; phylum Arthropoda; class Malacostraca; order Decapoda; family Palinuridae; genus Panulirus; species Panulirus ornatus. The sequence continues at coordinate 20,230,516 of NC_092246.1, read as the reverse complement.
AACGGAGGAAAAAAAAAAGAAGAAAAACGCAGGCCCTGCCTGAGCTGAGCTGGGCTGGGCTGGCTTCAGCCTTGATATGATGAAAGACTAAACGTAGAATAACATTTCAAGAGAACTTGGTCCGAACTTTGAGGGTTATTTATATTGTATAATGTTGCCCGGACTTTAAAGGATATGTATAATGTATAATGCTGAAAAAAATACATGGAACAATGGTTCATAAGGTCTTGACAACTATCTGTTTGTCTGACAGTATCTATCAATGAATGGATCTAACCTTACATCTATCTAACTATCTATCTATATGCCTTCAAGTTTATCATTCAATACAGTAATTTTTTTCAGGAATATCCACATGTTGGTATACCCTCCCACTACCAGTACCATTATGGTGAATCTATATAAATTACCGGGGGGGGATATAAAAAAACGGGGGAGGGGGGAATATAAATTACCGGGAGGGGTAATATAAATTACCGGGGGGGGGGGGGGGTAAATATAAAGTTATAATTAATCATTCTGTCTTGATGGAAAAACGGAAAACGAGGGATAAAATAGAATTCTTTTTGATATTCCTTAGTTCATCGCGTCTCATTATAATATGCTAATTAATCATCATCACTGGGGGTCACCTCCTGACCTTCAACCCCAGAGCTTGTCAAGTCCAGTTCCAGGGTCGTACCGTCGTGCTCAGGGTGTCGTGCCACCGCGCCGTCGTGCTCAGGGTGTCGTACCGTCGTGCTCAGGGTGTCGTGCCGTCGTGCTCAGGGTGTCGTGCCGTCGTGCTCGAGGACTGTACCCTCCTCCTCCTCCAGACTCGAACCACCGCCGTGCTCGACTATCGCACCGTCGCACTCAAAAACGATTGCCAACCGGGCGTCGTCAATATCTCATAGGAACAAGACTAGACTCACGATAAACACACACACACACACACACACACACACACACACACACGTCGCACCTCACACACCCACACGCGCACTCTTCTCTTCGTCCACGCACACCCGCCCCCGCCTCTCGCACCTCACCGGAGCAACAAGACCAGGTACAGAAACGGATCCGACAGGAGAACAGACGAAGGCCAGGCCTTACGCACGGATGATTCCATGAGTGGCCTCGCGCGCCTCTGAACTCCTGCGCCAGCGTGTAGGTTCCAGGAGAGAGAGAGAGAGAGAGAGAGAGAGAGAGAGAGAGAGAGAATCACAAATCAAAAAGAGACAAAAAGGTCTAACCACCCCACTGTTAACCGCCTCGTCACCAGCTAAAAACAGTCTCCGGCAAAGGAGGGAAGGGGACTCACCCACCACACACACACACACACACATCCAGGGCACCGCCGCCCTCTGTGTACAGACGAGGGTGGGGGGTCGTGGTGGTGGTGGTGGTGGTGTGTGTGTGTGTGTGTGTGTGTGTCCCCTCCTCCTCCTCCTACTACAACTACTACCCCTCCTCCACCCATCCGATGATCGATGGGCACTCTCGTAGGGCAGGGAGGGAACGGACGGACGGACGGACGGAGACCAGATACTCTGCAAAGATTGACCCAATCCAACCCCGTTTACCGTTCCTCCTCCTCCTCCTCCCTCTTCTCCCGTCCCTAGTGGCCAGAAAATGAGGCTGGGTCTGCTGAGGGTGCCAGCATCACATTCCCTCACTGTACAGGTCAATCGCCACGGCACGACGCCCACTTTATTATATACGGAGACAGTAATGACCGAGAGGATATATATATATATATATATATATATATATATATATATATATATCACTGGTGTCATCGGAGGCTGCATCAATGGCAGTACATCCTTGTAAAAGAACTTCTCACTTCCAAAGGAAAGCGAGTCCATCATTTCCCTGCTGCTGGAAGCAGCGCAGCCTTAGGTAACACCGAATCCTGAGGCAATTATGATAAAAAAAAAATACTAAAAAATATTAGTATATCCCATTGCCTTCCTGAGGTAGGATCACCCCTGCTATAGCTCTCCCGCAGCGCTCAGGTAACAGGCCACGTCCACCGGGCTGGACCACCACAGGTCAAGATGTTTACGTCTTCGTTGGTGTGAGCATATGCCAAGCGAAATGGAGCGAGTGTTCATTAGGGACGCTACCTCCTGGCCATAATGGGGGAGTCTTGTCATGATGGGGTGACTACGAGTTTGTGATGCTGGAGAGAGAGAGAGAGAGAGAGAGAGAGAGAGAGAGAGAGAGAGAGAGAGATAAAAGTGCCTAAAATGTGGACGGGAAAGCCTAGCTGACGTGTGCGTGTGTTTTATCGCCTATCTGTCGTTACCAAGTTGTACTGTAAAGGGAGGGGTGTCCTGCACTCGTGGAGAACCATCTCTTGAAACCCATTCAATTTATGTTTGCTGTCTGCATTAACCAAAGCCCACAATCATTCTATTCCACTCCACCACCACTCTAATACTGTAAAAGCACGTCTTTACATACTTTTTTCTTTAAGTTCTTTAGCTCAATTTCATGTCATGTCCTCTGGGTGTTCTGTGTCCCCCCCTCAACACCCTTCCAAGACCGAAGCGTTCACTGCCCACCTCGTCCATCAGCACCCGCGGGGAAATTACACCACAACCATGAACACCATCTGCACGGGTCAAGGACCATTTTTAATGTTCCGTTCAATGTCTTTTCCAAATAGCCCAGTGTCTTCTGGACCCTCTCGCCCCCCCGTCCCAACCCACTGGCGTTGGCACCACAGTGTCGTCCACGGCGAAGACTTTAAAACGCACCACCATTTTAGCTCGTCACACATCCTGTCATCGTAATCTACATCATCTTGCGTGTGTGTGTGTGTGTGTGTGTGTGTGTGTGTGTGCCACCGTAAACGCCGTAATAATAAGTAATTCTGGCGTGGAAAACGCCAGGCCTGGACAAAGGACGAAGCGTTGTTGACACGTCGACAGTTCCATGTCGGTGGGACACGGCGGCTGACGTCACCGGCGGGCTGTGTTTGCCTTGCTGGTCAAACAGCGTCGTCCCGTGCAAGAGAAACGAGTCCAACAAACGGCTTCTCTTTATATATATATATATATATATATATATATATATATATATATATATATATATATAACACTTTGTGAGGGGTAACATCAATCACGACCTACGTATATGGCAACTGGTTCAGCCAGGAGCTACGTGTGGCATGCGCGTCAAACACGGCGGCAAAACAACCCCCACACACACACACACCCGTCACTCAAGAACGCCGGGACCTGGTCCTTGACGTGACCAGGGTGTCCAAAGCCGCCGCCCCCGCCCTTCCAGTGTTCAGGGGGTCGTCCCTTCGTGGGCATTAGGTCAAGGGCAAGCAAAGTAAAGCAAGGTAAGGGAAGGGAAGCTCCCCCCCTCGTAAAAAAGAAACGAAGATCGCCTCTCGTGTGTATGTACATCCATTCCAGGTCGTGCAGACACGGGAGTACCATGACGACCAAACGTTACTACCTGACGAAGACGTGTGGAGGGTGAGACGTTCCCTGTGGTGGAACGGGACGAGGATTTGGGATGATGGAACGCGTGGAGGTGCGAGACGTTCCCTGTGGTGGAATGGGACGAGGATTTGGGATGATGGAACGCGTGGAGGTGCGAGACGTTCCCTGTGGTGGAACGGGACGAGGATTTGGGATGATGGAACGCGACAAATGTGCATTCAGCCAGGCCCATTCGACAGACCACCATTTTTACACTCAGGTGAATATACATATGGCATTAATATGTAGGCAAATACGCTCGGTCTGGCGTCCACACCCAGGTACTGAAATATTCATACATACATGCAAATGTATTTCATTGTGTATGTTATATATATATATATATATATATATATATATATATATATATATATATATATATATATATATATATATATATATGAAAGGTTTGAAAACTACAATACATGAAGTTCCACACACAAACATTTACATCATCCATCCGTGCCAATTACCGAACACATCTCACCACCATTACCAATTACAGGGCACACACCACCACCACCAGCACCAATTACCGGACGCAACACAGCGCCAGTGCCAATTACCGGCCATACCACCGGTACAATTACCGGCCATACCACCGGTACAATTACCGGCCATACCACCGGTACAATTACCGGCCATACCACCGGTACCAATTACCGGACACACCATAGCACCTGTACCAATAATAACCGGACACACTACGACACCGGTACCAATTACCGGACCAACAGCACCACCAGTACCCAATTACAGGCCACATCTCACCACCTAATCAAGATCACCTCATTTACGCTATATATATATATATATATATATATATATATATATATATATATATATATATATATATATATATATATATATATATATATATATATTCATACACATTCGCCATTCACCGCATCAGCGAGGAAGCGTTAAGAACAGAGGACTGAGCCTTAGAGGGAAAATCCTCACTTGGCCCCCTTTTCTGTTCCTTCTTTTGGAAAAGTAAAAACTGGAGGGGAGGATTTCCAGCCACCCGCTCCCTCCCCTTTTAGTCGCCTTCTACGACACGCAGGGAATACATGGGTAGTATTCTTTGTCCCCTATCTACAGGGATATATATATATATATATATATATATATATATATATATATATATATATATATATATATATATATACACACACGCCAGTGTGTTGGCCATCTTAGGGGGCCACATAAATATCTCAGCAGTGTGGTTCTCATTTCAAGTTTTGGCCCGTGTGTCCACCAGATGTGTGGCGCCGTTCCAGCCTGGAGTTCCCATAATGTCTACCTCAGCCATACGTCACCACCTCTGGTTCCCACACTGGTCGTAGACACTCTTCTAAAACCCACACAAAACCTGCGTGCCACAGGAAAGTATACGTACTACACTGGTGTGTGAGGAGGACGAGGGGAGGAAGATAAGCGTTTGGGAAAGATTTCGTTAAGCTTTGGTGGGAGGGAGACACATTCAAGGGTAAGCTTAAGTAAAGTCTTAACCTTGATGCGCATGGGAGATAGTTCTAACGGACAGGGAACATCGATATGGCTTTTAATAATCCAGAGGGTTGACTGCGTAGCAGAGAGAGAGAGAGAGAGAGAGAGAGAGAGAGAGTGAGTTCGATAAGGTCTCTGATGAGTTCTGAGCACACTGCTCAGCGAGAACATGACATACACTTATCGTTGGCCGGGTTCCATCGCACCCTCAAAGTCCTCTACAGTCTTCTCTGGACCTGGGGAGCCTAATTCTATTTATCATAGACCTGGGGAGCCTAATTCTATTTATCATAGACCTGGGGAGCCTAATTCTACTTATCATAGACCTGGGGAGCCTAATTCTATTTATCATAGGTCTTATCTGGAAGTAATTATCAGGTCGTGTAGGGCGGGAGGGTGGGCGCCACTTTGGAGGGGTGGTGGGGGATGTTCAGTTTCTACCCCACGATCTGAAGGTACAGCGTCTGTACTCGAGTGTCATCATCCTCCAGTTTGTTGTACACAGTGGTTGGTATATCCCCTGGATGGATACTCCAGCGTCCAGGGCAAACAGACGTCTTTTTTCAGTGGGGGAACTTTGAGGGGGGAGAGGGGCAGCTAATGCTATTTAGTAACTGCCTTGTTTAGGGTTCTCCCAGCGTCAACCCAGGTTCGGGGGGTTGTGGTGGTGCCTTACTGTCGTAGGCTGGTGGTTATAGCTGGTTATTAAGGCCTTTGCGACTGCCCGGGGTCGTTAAAACCCTCATTCTGGACGCAAGAATAAAAAAAAAACAAGACGTGATCACATTGTTCAGGACCTCAGGATGATTTCAAGACCATCCACGCCCTAGCTGCATTAGACGAGCGAGCGGTCCTACACAAGAGAGGGATGGAGACGAGGTACTGCGACGGTGCCACATCACATACACACAGTCTTCCACACACACACACACACACACTGGACGACATACGCAGTTACGCACTTCGTGGATCACGTGCAGCTGGTCTGACGCCTCTGTGGGAAGTCCCCTCCCCCCGGCGCCCTTGACGACAACGCGCTCCGTCATCTGTCCCACTTGTGCGTGTGGGAGAATCTTGGGGGTCTGCGCCCGGACGCCTCGAACAGCCTTGGGTCGTCGCGCGCTGAACCTCAGCAGGAGACCCTCCTCGAAGGATGACCTGATGAAGGAATGCGACAGAAACGAGACGGACGGACGGGGGTGGGTCAGGTCAGGTCTGGTCAGGTCTTCTGCCTCCGCCAGTCCGAGTTCTTCGCAAAAGCCTGCTTCATGCCACCGACATCCAGGGACTGCGTTACTTCAGAGACTAATAAGCCTGAAGGAGTCGCCGCCGGTAGGAGGGACGGACGGCCAAACGTGCTGGCTCATCTGTCGGACCCCTGTAGACGTCTGGGTCCTCCCTGACTGCTGTTCCTGGCACCCACCTTTGTCTTCTTCCTCTCCTTCTCCACCTTCCTTCCTGCCTACCGCCCCCCCCCCCCCCCCCGGGGGGATATTGACCCGACCCGCATCTTCGGCGCCTCGAAGGAGGAGTGGTAGACGACCCCACTGCAGCAGCAGCATCACGCCTGCAGGAGGCCTGACCTGGGCTCTCTCCTCTCCCCAGGCCGTGAGGAACGTTGAGCTGAGGTGGGTGTGGTGGTGTGGACGCAAGCCCTCCTACCAGCCATACTGCTGGAGGCGAGGGAGGGAAATATACCATCATCTACCATCCGGATCTTCCACCCTAACCCACAGGTCTACTCTGCCACCGTTCCCTCGCACACTCCTACTCTCCCCCAGCTCTCTCTCTCTCTCTCTCTCTCTCTCTCTCTCTCTCTCTCTCTCTCTCTCTCTCTCTCTCCCTCCCAAAACCCCTTTTTTTTTTTCCTGTACACTTCCTTCGGCAGGACGTGAAATGACTGCCCCCTCCAGGAAATATACATCCGCCCGCGTCTTTCCCTCGACGCCTATGGTAATTTAAGAGGGAGAGAGAGAGGCGGGGAGAGAGAGGGGGTCATTTCTTTCTCATTTCTGTCTCTCTCATTCGGCAGAGACATAGACCAGAATACGAGGCACTACATTTTACCGAGTTGCTGGTCTGTGTATAATGTTCCTCCCCCGCCTCTGCGTCTATACCTCATTCTACTGAAGGATAAAGACGACTCACGTAAGGAAAACAAAAGCGCCCTAAAGATAATTACCACAATGGTGTTCACAGATGGCACAGATGGCGGTATCGCTGCTGGGGGTTTCTGCAAGGAGTCTTTCCCAAAACGCCTTCCCGTCACGTCTTTTCATATCTTAATACACAGATGGTATTCATGCTGGCGGACAGCGACGACGCCGCCATATTGTAAGCAACGGTTTTAGAAGCGGCAGGAAAAAAAAAGTTTTTTATTTTCGTCGTTTTTAGTGTAGCCGAGTCTCCCAGCCATATAGAGAAGAGCAATCTGAAGTGTGTGAAAATCACCCATTTGCAACGTGATGAGGCAATTAGAAGGGGGGAAAAAAGGAGACACGAGACCGAGAGAGAGAGAGAGAGAGAGAGAGAGAGAGAGAGAGAGAGAGAGAGAGAGAGAGAGAGAGAAATATGAAGACGCTAAGGGAGATGATATTCAAGCAAGAGTGAGTGTGGAAATATTTCGTAAAGTACCAAGTTTGAAAGGTTAGACATGTGGGGTGGGAGCATTTACTGTCACCTTAGTGTTTGAACGCCTTCTGAAATGGTCACGTTATGAACACTCTGAAACCTAACCTGTTTCAGCAGTGGAGTTGGGATTGGTTACTGAAATCTGAACCTCTGCAGCGCTGAAATACGGGTTACACAACAATTTGAAACCTGATCCTATTTTGTGATAATAAAATACGGACGCATCCTTAATGGGGAAATCCGATTTCATTCTAACAGCCAAATAGGGATGAATTACTGTCTGAAATCTCACTTCTGATAGAGAATCAAGGACGCATCACTAACCTGAAATCTTACTTCTGATAACTGATATAGGGATTGAACCCATCATCTGAACTCTTATTTCCCCTGATGAAAATAGAGCAGCATCGTCGTCTGAAATCTGATCCTATTTCTGGGTTGGCTGATCCTACTTCTGCTCGACATGAAAATAGAGCAGCATCGTCGTTTGAAATCTGATCCTATTTCTGGGTTGGCTGATCCTACTTCTGCTCGACATGAAAATAGAGCAGCATCGTCGTTTGAAATCTGATCCTATTTCTGGGTTGGCTGATCCTACTTCTGCTCGACATGAAAATAGAGCAGCATCGTCGTTTGAAATCTGATCCTATTTCTGGGTTGGTTGATCCTACTTCTGCTCGACATGAAAATAGAGCAGCATCGTCGTTTGAAATCTGATCCTATTTCTGGGTTGGTTGATCCTACTTCTGCTCGACATTTAGTGGGTTGGGTGATGTGGCGAGTCTCAGGGTGTTAAGTCAAATGTTTGACGGTCAAACACTCGGGGTCTCGCTGGCGAGTCGTGTTCGATGCCCCTCTCGTCCATGATGTACGACCCTTGAGCACGACGGTATAACACTTAAGCACGACGGTGCGACCCCTGAGACGGAGGTATGACCCTTTAGCACGACGGTACGACACTTGAGCACGACGGTGCGACCCTTGAGCGCGACGGTGCGACCCTTAAGCACGACGGTGCGACCCTTTAGCACGACGGTATGAACAATTGAGCACGACGGTACCACCCTCCAATATCATATTAGTGGTGGGGTATGGGCTTTGACCTGATACGTTTTGAGGCAAATAACAACACCCAAGGGTCGTACCTCCGTGCTTCAGGATCGCACGGTCGTGCTCAAGGGTCGTACCTCCGTGCTCCAGGATCGCACGGTCGTGCTCAAGGGTCGTACCTCCGTGCTCCACGATCGCACGGTCGTGCTCATGGGTCGTACCGTCTTGTTCAACGACCGCACCGTCATGTCTGCTTGGGAGATAACAGCCACTTATTTGAGATATACCAGAAAGGTGTCCGTCTACAATGAACCCCTTCTTCCCAGCCACCAAAGCTTAAACGAAATCTTTCCCAAACGCTTATCTTCCTCCCCTCGTCCTCCTCACACACCAGTGTAGTACATATACTTTCCTGTGGCACGTAGGTTTTGTGTGGGTTTTAGAAGAGTGTCTACGACCAGTGTGGGGACCAGAGGTGGTGACGTATGGCTGAGGTAGACATTATGGGAACTCTAGGCTGGAACGGCGCCACACATCTGGTGGACACACGGGCCAAAACTTGAAATGAGAACCACACTGCTGAGATATTTATGTGGGCCCCTAAGATGGCCAACACACTGGCGTGTGTATATATATATATATATATATATATATATATATATATATATATATATATATATATATATATATATATCCCTGGGGATAGGGGAGAAAGAATACTTCCCACGTATTCCCTGCGTGTCGTAGAAGGCGACTAAAAGGGGAGGGAGCGGGGGGCTGGAAATCCTCCCCTCTCGTTTTTCTTTTCTTTTTTTTTTCTTTTTCCAAAAGAAGGGACAGAGAAGGGGGCCAGGTGAGGATATTCCCTCAAAGGCCTAGTCCTCTGTTCTTAACGCTACCTCCCTAATGCGGGAAATGGCGAATAGTTTGAAAGAAAGAATATATATATATATATATATATATATATATATATATATATATATATAAGGAACGAATTACCTGTGCTCCAATTATCTTTTCCTGTTGATGAAATGATCCAGAGTGAGTGGAAAACATCCTAATGTACTTACGGAAACATGAGGTTTGATATCTACGAGAACGTCAGAGAGAGAGAGAGAGAGAGAGAGAGAGAGAGAGAGAGAGAGAGAGAGAGAACGTGACCATCAATTGTGCAAGCGATGAGAGAGTGGTACACTCGTGTTGCCCCGTCTCCTGACCTAGTACATACTGCATGTGCCTTGTCTTTACTCGTTTGCATGCACACACACACACACACACACACACACACACACACACCAGCCCAAGCCAGGTACCCACTTACCGACCAGCCCCTCACTCAACCACCGTTCACTCCGAATGTATTTTTTTCCTTTTTCCTACGAATGAACCTGCTCGTTAGTGACCTTCACGTGAGCGTCTGGCAGACGAGGTCAACACCTCACGGAGGTCACTCTTGTCTTCCCTCGTGACACAGATCCACTCGTAACACAGCTGACCTTAATCTCCCGAGACCTCTCTTAACTTGCATGACCTTGCACATCCTCTGACCTCCCCTAAACCTGACCTGGGAGTTGACCTCTCCTGACCTCATCGACCTCCCATGAACCTACCCTAGTATTTGACCTCTTCTAAGCTCCACTGACCCTGCCCTGGTAACTGAGAACTCTCCTGACCTCCCCTGACCTCCCATGAACCTACCCTAGTATTTGACCTCTTCTAACCTCCACTGACCCTGCCCTGGTGATTGAGAGCTCTCGTGACCTCCCCTGAATCTCTCTTGGGAGCTGTGACCTCTCCTGACCTTACTCATCTCGCTCGAACCTGCCCTGGGAGTTGACCTCTGGTGACCTCGCCCAGAAACATACGACTCGGTGAAATTTCCCCTTTAGACTCACAACCAATCAAATTCATGCGCTCGAGTGAACTTACGACAATCTAAACTCGGCATGCAAATAGGTTCGAGTCTGAACTGGCGGTAACGGGCGTTTGCGCCTTATGGCAACAATCGTTTGAACTTATGAAAACAATCGTTTGAACTTATGACAACGGTCGTTTGGGCTTATGGCGACGGTCGTTTGAGCTGATGGCAGAGGTCATTTGAATTTACAGCAACAGTCGTTTGAACTTATGGCAACCGTCGTTAGGAACTTGACAACCGTCGTTTGAGCTTTTGACAACCAGGATCGTCCGCCCTTCAGATCTCCGGGAGTGACGTAACTTCGCCCACTGGTCTAAAAGGTCGCCAGGGACGACGAGTCTACAAAGCAAACACGTCCTGCAACGTAAATCTACGACACTCGTCCACTCGAACATTCGTCCCGCATCGCAAACTTACGACACTACACCTCTCTCTCTCTCTCTCTCTCTCTCTCTCTCTCTCTCTCTCTCTCTCTCTTCTCTCTCTCTCTCTCTCTCTCTCCCGATCCAACGCTTTAAGAGTTTACGAACACCAACTCATCCAGTGTCGTAAACCCTACGACGCTTCCAAAACTCGTCCGCAGCGTTTTACGAGTTGACGTAAGGTACACTTAAGTCTCAAAAATACATTTCTTACTAAGTGTGGGGAAAGTGGGGGAAGGGGGAGGGGAAAGGGGGAAGGAGAGAAAGAGGAGATCGTGGGGGAAGGAGAGAGAGAGAGAGAGAGAGAGAGAGAGAGAGAGAGAGAGAGAGAGAGAGAGAGAGAGAGATCGTAGCTAAGAATAATAGAGGGAAAAAAAAAAAGGAAAACGGGATGGTGGGTTGACAAAAGCAGGCGACTGGAAATAAAACCCGGGTGGGGATCAGCTCTGGAAATAAAAATATGGGAGGGAAAAAACAACCTTCCAGATGTAAAAATAGGACAACGAGGGAAAGATACAACGAGTGTGAGAGGGAGAGGAGGGAGAGGTGGGAGGGAGAGGTGGGAGGGAGAGGTGGGAGGGAGAGGTGGGAGGGAGAGGTGGGAGGGAGAGGTCGGGGGGGATAAAGAAGATTTGTCCCTGGTTGCCCCAGCATGGTTGATCGACCACTCCGTCCGTCCCCTGCCTCACCGCACAGGCTGGTGGATCACTGCCCACGTCTGTCGACTGCCTGGCTGGCACACAAGGGGGGGGGGGAGGTTTACGGGCGGATGAGGGTAATGATCGCTCGTGCTACCTGCCTCGCACAACAGCTCGATGGATCACTCAGGCCAACTGCCTGATGGAGCAGGGAGACGGATCCCACTACAGTACAAATGGGTCAACTGGGTGACAGATGAGGACCCCCGTCAGCCTGTCTAAGCCGAAGACAGATACAACACACACACACACACACACACACACACACACACACAGGAGGAGCCCCATGAGTATAGTTTTCTAAATCCCCATGCTATACGAACGTCTATAAATCACACCCACAGTCACAATAAAAAAAACAAACACACACAAACATATGTCCTTGTTCTTTCCTTGCTAACTTCTCTCTCCTCCCTTCTCCCTTCCCCAGGGAGCTGCCCTGCCTCCCTTCCCCTGATTCCTCCTGAAATTCTCTCCCCCTTCGTCATATTCGCCCCTGCCCCCTTCCCCCTCCTCCTCGTGGCCGTCTTGCTCCCCCGTGCCTCACCTGTCTCAGGCAAGTGGAGGGCTGTGCACCGTCATGCCATCAACCCTGCTACCATCATATGCCATGGTTCATGACGACGTCTTCCTACCTACTTCAGGCCACATGACCTCTTACTGAAGACAGGGTCGCCAGGAGGTCAAGGAGCCTCCTGCTTTACTGTCCTGTCTCCATCTATAGTGGTGGGTGAGGGAGGAGCCTTCTGCTTTACTGTCCTGTCTCCATCCATAGTGGTGGGTGAGGGAGGAGCCTTCTGCTGTACTGTCCTGTCTCCATCCATAGAGGTGGGTGAGGGAGGAGCCTTCTGCTTGACTGTCCTGTCTCCATCTATAGTGGTGGGTGGGGGAGGAGCCTTCTGCTGTACTGTCCTGTCTCCATCTATAGTGGTGGGTGGGGGAGGAGCCTTCTGCTTTACTGTCCTGTCTCCATCTATAGTGGTGGGTGAGGGAGGAGCCTTCTGCTTTACTGTCCTGTCTCCATCTATAGTGGTGGGTGGGGGAGGAGCCTTCTGCTTTACTGTCCTGTCTCCATCTATAGTGGTGGGTGAGGGAGGAGCCTTCTGCTTTACTGTCCTGTCTCCATCTATAGTGGTGGGTGGGGGAGGAGCCTTCTGCTGTACTGTCCTGTCTCCATCTATAGTGGTGGGTGGGGGAGGAGCCTTCTGCTGTACTGTCCTGTCTCCATCTATAGTGGTGGGTGGGGGAGGAGCCTTCTGCTGGACTGTCCTGTCTCCATCTATAGTGGTGGGTGGGGGAGGAGCCTTCTGCTGTACTGTCCTGTCTCCATCTATAGTGGTGGGTGGGGGAGGAGCCTTCTGCTTTACTGCCCTGTCTCCATCTATAGTGGTGGGTGGGGGAGGAGCCTTCTGCTGGACTGCCCTGTCTCCATCTATAGTGGTGGGTGAGGGAGGAGCCTTCTAGCTTTACTGCCCTGTCTCCATCTATAGTGGTGGGTGGGGGAGGAGCCTTCTAGCTTTACTGCCCTGTCTCCATCTATAGTGGTGGGTGGGGGAGGAGCCTTCTAGCATTACTGTCCTGTCTCCATCTATAGTGGTGGGTGGGGGAGGAACCTTCTAGCTTTACTGTCCTGTCTCCATCTATAGTGGTGGGTGGGGGAGGAGCCTTCTAGCTTTACTGCCCTGTCTCCATCTATAGTGGTGGGTGGGGGAGGAGCCTTCTAGCTTTACTGCCCTGTCTCCATCTATAGTGGTGGGTGGGGGAGGAGCCTTCTAGCTTTACTGCCCTGTCTCCATCTATAGTGGTGGGTGGGGGAGGAGCCTTCTGCTGGACTGCCCTGTCTCCATCTATAGTGGTGGGTGGGGGAGGAGCCTTCTGCTGGACTGCCCTGTCTCCATCTATAGTGGTGGGTGGGGGAGGAGCCTTCTGCTTTACTGCCCTGTCTCCATCTATAGTGGTGGGTGGGGGAGGAGCCTTCTGCTGGACTGCCCTGTCTCCATCTATAGTGGTGGGTGGGGGAGGAGCCTTCTGCTTTACTGTCCTGTCTCCATCTATAGTGGTGGGTGAGGGAGGAGCCTTCTGCTTTACTGTCCTGTCTCCATCTATAGTGGTGGGTGAGGGAGGAGCCTTCTGCTTTACTTTCCATCTACACAGAGTTGGAATTCGAGACATCATTAGCGTCATCCAGTAGGTAACTTTATCATGGAACATTAGACCTTCTATTACCTAGTTCTCCTCTTGCCCTTCCATACACAAATTTGCTCCCATGCAAGTAGGCAACACGAGTCAGTGCCCACGGCTCGAGAACATAATATAGGAACGGAGACCCCCAGGAATTCTCGTGCGATTCTCTCTCTCTCTCTCTCTCTCTCTCTCTCTCTCTCTCTCTCTCTCTCTCTCTCTCTCTCTCATTTTCAGCCTCTATATCTTGTTGTGGATAATTGCATCGCACATAACACAATCTACATGGAAGAGGACTGCTGTTGTATTACAATATACAACATCTATTGTCATAATGATAATGTGAAGATGGCGAGATCATTCTAGTGACATTCATTTATAAAATCACACCCCTCACTAAAACCCGGGAAATGCAATAAAAAAAAAGAGATGATAATGATACGATTGAGTTAATTAAGATAAAAGTTCATCAGTAACACTTCATTATGTTGGTCAACTGATAACGATCACAAGTCATTAGACGAAGTAACCCAGGAAATGTGGCAATGAGTCGTCGCACGTGATTCGTTAACTGAACCACCGCTCACCACGACTCGTGAGCACGACAGCACGACCTCTTCCAGTACGACTTCACGACCCCTTCCAGTACGACCTCACGACCCCTTCCAGTACGACCTCACGACCCCTTCCAGTACGACCTCACGACCCCTTCCAGTACGACCTCACGACCCCTTCCAGTACGACCTCACGACCCCTTCCAGTACGACCTCACGACCCCTTCCAGTACGACCTCACGACCCCTTCCAGTACGACCTCACGACCCCTTCCAGTACGACCTCACGACCCCTTCCAGTACGACCTCACGACTCCTTCCGGTACGAAAGCACGATCCCTTCCAGTACGACTTCACGACCCCTTCCAGTACGACAGCACGACCCCTTCCAGGACGACAGCACGACCTCTTCCATTACGACTTCACGACCCCTTCCAGTACGACAGCACGACCCCTTCCAGTACGACAGCAAAACCCCTTCCAGTACGACTTCACGACTCCTTCCGGTACGAAAGTACGACCCCTTCCAGTACGACTTCACGACCCTCGGGTATGGTGGTTAGAGCGACATTCAATAAGGTCAGGTCAAAGGCCCGTCTATCACACCCCAAAGATGTTCAAGGGCGAACAGTCGTGATCGAGGGTCGTACCGCCATGTTCAAGGTGTCGAACAGTCGTGATCAAGGGTCGTACAGTGATGGTCAAGGGTCGTTCCGTCGTGTTCATAAGGTCGTACCGCCGTGTTCATAGGGGTCGTAGCGTCGTCTCTATAAAACGATCACATCCCCGTCTTTAAAGATGGTACCGCAACTTGTTCAAACACCGTACAGTCGTCTTGTAAGGGCGGGGGTCCAGTCGACCTAGATCATTTCTGTTCCTCTTTATCAATGAAATAGTCGCCTGCATAATGACCTGACCCTGTCCCGAACAGGTCTGAATCACGTAATCTCTCTCTCTCTCTCTCTCTCTCTCTCTCTCTCTCTCTCTCTCAGATCTCGTGGTGGCCGTAATAATCATAACAATAACAACAGGACGAGTATAAGGTAAGGGTATGCCCCCCTCTCCACCCCTTGCATTCCCCCCTCCACCCCCCCCCCCCCCCCCGGGACCAAACAGGCCCACCCACACACCACAACCCTTCCCACACGCCCCGCCTTAAGTCTTAACTGCTCGTTTAATGGCATCATTACCGAGAATGGTAATTAAAACCTGGTTTAATCCAAACCCCTCGAGTGCTGCTCATATACAAGGAACTGTTGTTTCTCTCTCTCTCTCTCTCTCTCTCTCTCTCTCTCTCTCTTGCACACTTTCCCGTGTTATGTTCAACGTTCACTGCAAATAGCATCGTTTGGGGGTTAAGAAATGACTGCATTTGAAGGTGGTTCGGGCATGTAGATTACGTTGTATATATATAATGGATCTGGGTCATATGAGTGGAGGAGGTAAGACGCGAGCTCGCTTTCCTGTTGGAAGATGTTAGGGTGGTCCGCGGGTTGGATGGATGGTTCGTGAGGTGGCAGTAAGGAATCCCTGTGTGTGTGTGTGTGTGTGTGTGTGTGTGTGTGTCACGGGGAGAGTAGTTTTATATACACACTGGTGTCCCGTTCCCCCCACTGTCTCTTAACCTTGTGTATATATATATGTACCATGTCTTTACTCTTCATGTGTTTGCGCACACACAAACAACGGGGACCCCACGAGTTGGACCAAAGTTAAGAGGAGGCGACGTTACAGGGAAAGAATGGGGAGGCAGGGAGTGGGGGCGGGGGCTTTAAATTTGCAGACTTTTCGAAGAGAGAGGAGTGAGGGGTGACCTGGTCACACAGCCTTTTAAAGTTTTCAAAACCAATGGATGATGTAGACAATAAACAGTTCTACGAGAGATGTAGGGATAAAGTAATCAGACGACGTAAAGTGAAATCAGGTAGGAAACTTGGTTAAGAAATAGAATGTAAACAAGTATTTGATTGTGTAAGAGTGGTAGATTGAATGGTAGACTGAGTGGTAGATGAATGACTGGGGGACATGGTTGAAACAG
>NC_092246.1:20086528-20209028 GCF_036320965.1 Panulirus ornatus | reverse complement strand
GAGGTAGCGCCAGGAACAGAGGAAGGAAAAGGCCTCGTCGGGGTCACATCCACTCTCCCCAGATGTCGTGGGCAGCTCTGTATCAGTGTCAGATCTGACAAGCGTGGTTAGGTTACATGTGTACCACTGTAAGTAATGCTGGGTTACAAGGACCGATGTATGGCTGGGTTTATAGACATATGATGTGATTATTACACGAAAGTGCACTTGGCAACTTATCGCGTTTCATTTTCCCCGTGGACTCATCATAGGAATATATTGATCACGCGCAAAATTGTGATCCTTTCCAATATATATATATATATATATATATATATATATATATATATATATATATATATATATATACGCCCGCGGTTTTCAAACATTTTTAAAGCTATTTCCTGAGCAAACAGGAGCCATTCCTTACCTCCGATATTCCCAGTCAGCCACGGGAACCGCGTGTAATTGAACTTTACGAAGACTGATCCAGCCGACTCGTATTATAGTTACGTTTTTACAGGGCTATTTCTAGACTGTAACAAATGCCCTCCACCCCACCGACTGTACCTGTAACGTTCACATAAAACACTGGGCTATAACTAACTACCCTCCCCCACACCCCCCTTGGATAGTACATCCATTCCCGTAACCACTGTTGCCTGGCAATACGCTCGTACATCACCGTAAATATACATCGACATTCCTCATGTTTACACTACAGTGTTAGTTTACGCTGTAACATCTGTCCCCGTATAACGCATTGGCTCCATGCATTGTTTACAGGTAACGTTTGTTTATACTACACTACATCCCAACACTAACAACAGAACCAGCGTTGGGTCGAGTCGGCAAACACTTCGTTCACGTCATATTACGATTAACGTCGGCCCAAGCCATGATAGGAGACCACGACTCGTGCCCCGTTTTCTGTCGCTCAACACAAACCAACACTCCCATCACTGCACTCCCCCGCGCCCCCCTCCCTTCCCTGAATTACATCTTTCCCATTATCTATTCGCGTACTTATGATATCTGTCCACGTATAATCGGCAATAAGTATAATCTACACGATCAGTCCACTTAGATTAATAGAGATAATCTGAGTGTGTTGAACTACCCTCTCCATTTACTATTATATATATATATATATATATATATATATATATATATATATATAAACTACATGATAAATGAGCGCGTGATCAACGAGTGCGACACACGAGTGTGTGATCTCGCCAGACTCAACGAATCAGTCGCCACGCTGCCACAGGCCACGAAGCTGCACAGAGACACTGCGCTGTGCCGCTGTTCTATCTATGCTGCACCGCCGGCGTCATGACGTGCACGACTTTCCCAAGCCCAGGCGACTTCTACACAGCACTACGATGATGGACGAGAGAGAGAGAGAGAGAGAGAGAGAGAGAGAGAGAGAGAGAGAGAGGTGCAGAGCTGCACTG
Organism: Panulirus ornatus; assembly: GCF_036320965.1. NCBI lineage: Eukaryota > Metazoa > Arthropoda > Malacostraca > Decapoda > Palinuridae > Panulirus > Panulirus ornatus. The sequence continues at coordinate 20,207,589 of NC_092246.1, read as the reverse complement.
CAAATCCTCCCCTCCTGTATTACATGCCCTGACCCTTAAGGGAGTGACCACAGCTCACAGACGACCCAAGACGCCTTCGATTAACGACCCATCTAGCACCCCTGCCCGTGCTGACCACCGCCCACTGAGCAGCCTTGGGATTGGGGGACGCTAACCACGTCATTACGACCGCTAACATACAGTAGGAAAAGCAATTTTTTTCTGTCTTTCTTTCCTTCTTATCTTTCTTATCTTAACTCTGGAGTAAATTGAATTTTATCTCACCACCGCGAAGGAAACTCCGGTTACTTCAACCCGAACCCCCGTCCACAACCTGGCGCCACACAGAAAACGGCCCCTGGGGAGCAATTCTTCCCCCCCTCCTCCCTCCCCACATCCCACGCCCCACAACTGACGCCCTCGACCCCAGGTACGCGAGCAGAAGAACCGCGATAACAGAGGAAATTACCAAACAAAGGAAGTATAGAAAACGAGCCAGCGCTACAAACAGAAAAAGGGAGAGAGAGTTTTTGTTTTTACTGAACGAAGAGGGACGAGAAAGACGAACGTTAAACATGTGAAAAAAAAAAAAACGAAATGAAGAGGAGGAGAGCGAAATTGGATTACGTTGGAGATAAAGGATTCGGGCAAGTAAAATACAAAACCAGCAAACAAGTACAGAGGAGTGAAGACTGGGTCGACCCTGTGTCTCGTCTCTCTTTAATAATGCATCTTTCTCCTCCTCCTGTATTATGACACTCGAAACCGTCCGACGCGTCATACAGACGCAGGTTACCCCACGAACGCACAGCAGGCATGAAACGATGAAGCAAGAGGACGGGAGCAGCGGAGGATGATACGGGCGCCCCCAGCGACCAAGCGCCCACCGGCACACTACTCCCTACGGCGGGACGTGGAGGATGAGAGGGTATACTACGACAGGGGAGTATTTATGCAGGTCCTTGGCCAGAGAGAGAGAGAGAGAGAGAGAGAGATGGGGGAGAGGGGTAACCAGCGATCAATGGCCTGGCCTACCCTTCTTCCTGACCATGCCATCCCCCCCCCCCCACCATCATGACCTCAGCTGACCTGCCCTTCTCCTACATCCCCCATATTCTCACCCCCCCCCCCCGTACCACACTCGTATACCCCTAGGTCACCTCGTTGGGGGGGGGGGGGGGGGACTCCGACCTACCACTGACTGCAAAGACCAACGACCCTTAACAACCACCCCCCCCTACGAAGGTCGACCCGACCAAACGTCGCCTCTCGTGTGAGAACTTACGCCTCCCTCCACCAGGCCTGGGGGTGATGGTGATGACCAGCAACCGGTCGGGAGAACCAGCTGGCAGAATATTCAGCAGTCAACCCTAGCGACATGAACCCCTCCCGACAGAGTACACACACACACACACACACACACACACACACACACACGCTTAAATCCCCGAGGGCCCTGGTCTTACAGGCCACGCAAAGTGTACAATCTGTTTGGTGTATTCTACTCCCATACGGAGGAGAGCGGGTCTTCATACAATAGGGTCCCATCAACCAGACTACAGCTGTATCTGTCGCGTCTATCACTGTAGAAGCGCCCTTCATGTCCAGGAATACAACTCTGGCTACGTCTAACACTGGTATGGACACCAGCGACCACATCCAGCAACGCTTACAGAAACCAACGACCACATCCAGCAACGCTTACAGAAACCAGCGACCACATCCAGCAACGCTTACAGAAACCAGCGACCACATCCAGCAACGCTTACAGAAACCAGCGACCACATCCAGCAACGCTTACAGAAACCAGCGACCACATCCAGCAACGCTTACAGAAACCAGCTACCACATCCAGCAACGCTTACAGAAACCAACGACCACATCCAGCAACGCTTACAGAAACCAACGACCACATCCAGCAACGCTTACAGAAACCAACGACCACATCCAGCAACGCTTACAGAAACCAACGACCACATCCAGCAACGCTTACAGAAACCAACGACCACATCCAGCAACGCTTACAGAAACCAACGACCACATCCAGCAACGCTTACAGAAACCAACGACCACATCCAGCAACGCTTACAGAAACCAGCGACAACATGTAACATCGCTGGCATAGCCACGACCAAAGGCGTCTCTCTCTCTCTCCCTCCCTCACTCACGCCACCGCTGGGACACGGGGGCCTTCATATTTCATCACCTCACCTTCACAGTCTCCCCAGAGATCTACAACATCAGTGGCATTAAGGAACACCACATTACCAACTCATGCGTTCGAATCCCCTCCCCCCAACCCCAACCCCGACCCGACGGAGCTGCGCCCGGGAGGACTTTGGCCAAGCCAGCCCCCAACACCTCCAGGTGGTAAACCAGGAGAAGTAATCCCCAGCTGCATTTACTCGTTACTTACACCACCAATATTCCCTCCAGACAAGCCCTTCCACCCACCCACTCCTTCCTTTTCCATCCGTTCCAGAGCCGCACGTCGTCTCCTGCTGCCGCCGCTCCTGCTGGTCCAGCAGTTCTCCGGAACACAGGGCGTCGCCCACTCATTCCCGCTTCTCCCTTAATTCTTAAGAGGCGAACCTCCCATTTGCGCTCAGACACACCCCGGCGGGCGTGGGCAGCAACTGCGAGCCTGGAGACGTGGTGCGAGAGAGAGAGAGAGAGAGAGAGAGAGAGAGAGAGAGAGAGAGAGAGAGAGAGCACACTCACTGCCTCCCTCCCAGCCTAGTAAAAGCGATGTTGCAAGACAGTGAAGTTGTCTGTTCCCCCCAGACGACCCTTTACACCAGAAGTGTGACGACACGCCAGCACCGTTTTATGTATTTATTCTACCGTACATCAAGCTGACACAAAAGCTTTCTCTTCCAAGCTTGTACCGCTCTCTATACGACATTCGGCCAGAGTGGCATCAAATTCAAAATGTGGATCCTAATACACGGGGTAATGTGACCCCCTTCTCTTCCTGTAATACTAAGACGCTTGACGGATATTTCTGTATTTAAGTGTCTGGTTTTTATCTGCTTGCAGAGCACAAGTGCTGGACAGCTGACCACTCCTCCTGTACCCCCTCCTCCTCCTCTTCCCCTCCCAAACAACCACATGAGCCTATCGCCCCGCTGACACACACACACACTCCCTCCTCACCCACCTTGCACCACAACGAACCACAGCGTCGCTTTCCCCGACACCCTGGACTCCACTCCGTCGTGTGTATGTACACCCTGCTCGCTACCGGAGGATCCTCCTACACTCACTGTAATCCTACGAGTGATGCTCCACCGCCACCTCCCCCCCCCCACACACACGTCCTACCAACAGCAGCTGGTGCATCACCAGCAGGAGCAGGTGGTCCTCTCACCACCAGCAGGAGTAAGACGGGGGCTCTCTCTCTCACCACCAGCAGGAGCAAGGTGCCTCCCCTCCTCCTCTCACCATCAGCAGGAGCAAGGTGGCCCCCCCCACTCCCCCCTTCCCTCTCCCCACCAGCAGACGGAGGCTGGGGCTCTTCCCTCCTCCTGGGGCCGGACTGTTGTGTCTCCCCAGTGGGTGAGGGCGTGGAGGTGGTAAAGAGAAAAAGGCTCTCTCAAAGATTGCCCCCGGGAACATGCAACCGGCCCGACCCACCACCACCTCCTCCACAATTTGTGGTGGTGACCTCCTCCTCCTCTGCTTTCTCTGTATCCCACACCAGTTGCTTCCCCAATCCACCGAGAAAACAAACAAACAAAAGAAACAATTATAAAAACAAACACAAACACCACACCACCACTTTTCGTAGGGGAACCAAAGTGCACCACCCCCTCCTAATATTTTTGTCTTGCTCACATCACCTCATCCACGAACTATCAAGTTCCACAGAGGGAAAGATGGTGGAGAATCACGGGTCTCAACGAGGAGAACTACAATCAGAACAGCCCTCCTCCTCCTCCTCCCTGGGGCAGGGTAACGAGTACTTACAGAATGGTAAGGTGAGTACGTACTACTTAGTCTCTGGCCTCGCTCTCGTGTCCCTGGTGGTGTCAACATGCGCCCCCTTCTAGCCCGAAGTCAACGGCTCGAGACACCACGCGAAACAATCTCCTTCTCAAATGATGGTTGACCTGACCTATATGATGGTTGACCTGACCTATATGATGGTTGACCTGACCTATATGATGGTTGATCTGACCTATATGATGGTTGACCTGACTTATATGATGGTTGATCTGACCTATATGATGGTTGACCTGACTTATATGATGGTTGATCTGACCTATATGATGGTTGACCTGACCTATATGATGGTTGATCTGACCTATATGATGGTTGATCTGACCTATATGATGGTTGACCTGACCTATATGATGGTTGATCTGACCTATATGATGGTTGACCTGACCTATATGATGGTTGATCTGACCTATATGATGGTTGATCTGACCTATATGATGGTTGATCTGACCTATATGATGGTTGATCTGACCTATATGATGGTTGACCTGACCTATATGATGGTTGATCTGACCAATATGATGGTTGATCTGACCTATATGATGGTTGATCTGACCTATATGTTGGTTGACCTGACCTATATGATGGTTGACCTGACCTATATGATGGTTGACCTGACCTATATGATTGTTGACCTGACCTATATGATGGTTGATCTGACCTATATGATGGTTGACCTGACCTATATGATGGTTGACCTGACCTATATGATGGTTGATCTGACCTATATGATGGTTGACCTGACCTGTATGATGGTTGATCTGACCTATATGATGGTTGATCTGACATATATGATGGTTGACCTGACCTATATGATGGATGACCTGACCTATATAACCAAACATGTACGAGGGCGATCATGATGAAATGCCTGACTCAACAAGTCCATGGAAGAAATGTGACCTGTACGAGAAGATGTGAGGGTAAGAGAGGTCAAAGGTCAGGGAGGGAGGGTCAAAGTTTAGAGAGGGATGGAAGGGTAGGTCAACTTAGCAGCTCCAGTTCGTCCTTGAGGGAAGGGCATGTCAAAGGTCACGTGGAAGGCCATCCACATCAATCAGGGTTACACAGAGTAGCTCGGGGGGGGGGGGGGGGGGGAGGTCACCTCGACAGGAAACCAGGTTAAAGGTAGCCTGAAGGAAAGATAGGTCAAGGGTCACCTTTGGGAACTAAGTCACATTCATAGGGGGTCTGGTCATCTGACTAGGGTAGGTCAAAGGTCACGCTGACGGGTGGTGAGAAAGTCATCTTAGGCAAGTCAAAGGTCACTTCGATATAAGAGAAAGGTCATAGGTCACTCGAAGGGCGGGGGTGGTAATGGTGGTGTCACTGTGGCTAATCTACCGTGAGAACCTTCTAGATACTGCTGACCTCGTAACACAGGTACCACACGCGTATCTCCTTTACCGATAACGGAAATCAAAACGGCAGTTTAGATCTAACAAGTCATTTCTCTGCGCGCGCAAGAGTTGTACGTAAATCGTGTACACATCTCTGCTACAAGCCAGAGAGCGTACAACTGTACACAATGTACGTCTATCTCACCTTCCCACGACCGCAACACACGAGTGAGAGCGTGACACACACACACACACACACACACACACACACGAGGGGTAAAGGAAGAAGCTCACACAGCCACAATCACGTCTGTTTATAATGGAGAAATGATGAACAGTTGGTAACTTTTACCGTGGTACTATTTGATGATGCACTTCTTTGGCAATCCAATGCATCTGCTGGGGATAGTGAGGGCAAGGAAGAGGGTGAGGAGGTATAATGATGGAGTCTTAGCATGATGGACGTGAGGACACGCTTGGTGGGGTGAGGGAAGGCAAGCAGGAAAGAGGGGGAAGGTGTAGTGAGGGCAAGAAAGTATAATGATGGAGCCTAGCATGATGGAATTGAGGCCACGCTTGGTGGGGTGAGGGAAGGCAAGCAGGAGAGAGGGGGAAGGTGTAGTGAGGGCAAGAAAGTATAATGATGGAGCCTAGCATGATGGAATTGAGGCCACGCTTGGTAGGGTGAGGGGAAGGCAAGCGGGAGAGAGAGGTGGGAAGGTGTAATGATGGAGCCTAGCATGATGGAATTGAGGCCACACCAGGTCGGGTGAGGGTAGGCAGCAAGACAACAGTCACCATAGCGACACTATATATACATGATAGGGGCTATTCATCGTACATCTCCCGGTGCACAGAAATCTGGTTGTACCTCAACCAAAGCTTGCCTCTACAACCAAAGCCGCGATGATATAAAGTTATATTCTTGCACGCCCTACAAAAAACACCAAATCATTATTTACCAACAGCAAACGTAGTTTACATCTTGAGCGAAACTGTGTAACATTCTTCCGCAGACCCTTAAGTTCATCATTCAACTCCCAATGAACGTTAACGCTTGTAAATCAATACAAAATATCATTCAGAATTGCTCACTCTCCTTCAAGTATATCATAATCCCGAACTACATCGAAACCGTTGCGCGGGACGGGAGAGCGGAGGAGAGCGTGTTTGAATAAGCAACAACATGCTATACTTTTGACCAATAGCAGACCATCCTAACATTGTCTGAACGCGGCTGTACAACATTCTGATGGCGGAAAATGTATTACGTTAGGAAAAAGGGGGATTAACGCCTTTTGAAAATATTCTGTACCGTCGCGCTGAAGGAGTGGGCAAGAGGCGTGTGTGTCCTGACCTTACAACAGTGGCAAGTGTTGGGTTTTCCCTGCAGGAGCCGCTGGGGCTCGGCGACGTGGTCTGCTGTACACAAAGGCAGGCAGTCATTTCTCACTTGCCATCTACTTCCACGTCAAACATGGACGTGTAATTCACAGGAAATGAATCAACTTTTTTTTTCTCCATTAGCATTAGAATTATTAACGAGTATTTATTTAGTCATTTCGTCATGATCTATGGGCCTCCCCTATCACAAACACGTATGGTATTTCACTTATTGTGCGATATACAAATATGTGACCGGAGTAAGAAAGAGAAAGAAAATATGAAAAAATAATACCAAAACTCAGCGGGTTCGTAACAAAGTAGAGTTGCTCAGTTCTATGTTTGGATAATGTGGTGATAAATAAATGTAACAACCTCGCGGGAAATACATGTGAAAAGCGAACCTAGTCAACCAAACCCCCCAACTGATACACCAGCTACTACGAATTCCTAGTAGCAACGAACAACAAGAGGCGATAAATACAAACAACCAATATGTACACCGCCATTTTCTACTCGAAGAGAACAACATTTGGGAGTGATATACCATTCGAGGCGAAGTACAATGTTCCTCTTATCATAATCCTTTTGCGAATTACTTAGGTCAACTGAGAATGAAGAAGCAACAATCGTTATTTGACGAAAAAAGAGTAATGTAATTTAGGTCAATTGGATGAAGAACCAACAAACGTTAAGAAAAAAATATAATCATAACAGTAAACCTATGCAAAATCACACCAAAATCCTATGAAATTAGAGTTATTTTTATAGTCTGGTGGCAAATGTTGAGGAAAGACTTTCAATAATCCTTCATTTACGTTGTACTAAGTGTTCACAAGCTATGAAATATATGTATAAAAAAAACATTTGATCAGGAACGACTTTAATTAATGTTTCGGTTTTTTTTTTTGTGAAATTTACGATTTACTGATGATGTGCAACTTTGATTAATCAAACACGGTGGTCTAACAAGCGCTAGGAATCAAAATGCGAACCAAAGAGTTATTATATCCGCAGTGATTATGCACATAAACACATATGATTAAATCATTTTGTTATTTCCTGTGACCACATCCCTACAGGGTACCAGTTAGTGAATACCACTAGTAACAGTGTACAACTGTGGTACGGGAAAAACCCTCGTATTTCAAAGCAAAAAATAACGAAAAGAAGAAAGATCAAGAAAAACAGCTCTCGTGCGATTTAATGTTAGTCTAAATTTTTTTTTTCTTCACACTCCGATAACCAATACTGAAGTTTCTCGATAACTGCAAACACACACTCTACAAAATGTCGGTAAATCCCCCCAAGTGGTGCAATACATCATCTGAATTTCCACAATAGAAATAAGTGCCGGGCAAGCCGTCTGCTGAGGAACATTGCTCACTCCTTGTGTCAATGGCTCTGGCATGTTTTATTCTTTATCGACTGGGTAACTATTCCTATATATATATATATATATATATATATATATATATATATATATATATATATATATATATATACATAATCGTCACGTTTTATTGAGTAAATACGAATGAAAAAGAAGAAAAAAATATGGATTATATTGCAATGTTTTGGGATGCTTTCCGCATGCGGCTTTTGAGTTATGTGGCTCACACAGACTAAGCAAAATAAAATAAAAAAAAGCTTAGCATTTATATATATATATATATATATATATATATATATATATATATATATATATATATATATATATATATATATATATATATATATATTTTTTTTTTTTTTTTTTCGTACTATTCGCCATTTCCCGCATTAGCGAGGTAGCGTTAAGAACAGAGGACTGGGCCTTTGAGGAAATATCCTCACCTGGCCCCCTTCTCTGTTCCTTCTTTTGGAAAATTAAAAAAAAAAAAAAAAATGAGAGGGGAGGATTTCCAGCCCCCCGCTCCCTTCCCTGTTAGTCGCCTTCTACGACACGCAGGGAATACGTGGGAAGTATTCTTTCTCCCCTATCCCCAGGGATAATATATATATATATATATATATATATATATATATATATATATATATATATATATATATATATATATATATATATATTACTTCAACATTAATCTACTCTTCAAAACACCTTTGGTATGAATTCTTGGAGCGACATTAACTTGGACTGCTCACGGTTGTCTGACACGTCAGTGAAAGTAATGAATTATATAATGGACGTAGTTATGATAAACGGCAAGTATGAGCTCTGGGTTATAAAACATGCTATGTGGGTAAATGTTGGGAACGGGGGGTTAAGGGGGTCATTAAACCACATGAAAGCTATCTGGCACCTTAAGTATACACGGAACAAGTTATTTACTCTGGAAATAAGGGTAATTATGGTAATTCATCAGTTTCGCTCCAACATTATAATTTGTTAATAAGTACGTCAAAAGTAAGCTATCTAAGCTAGGCTATGGCAGGTAAGCTAAGGCTGCTGGACTTAGCTCTAAGTTAGGGGAAGCCAAGCTAACTTTTAGCTTAGCTAGGTAATGTTGGTTATCCTAGTCTCGGTTAGGAATGGCTAGGTTAGGTTAAGCGAACCTAGTCTCGGCTAGGCTAGGTAAGATCGACGATGGCTTAGCTAGATTAGATAGATTATCCTAGTCTCTTTGGCTAGGTAAGGTCGATTACGGCTTGGCTAGGATAACTAGGCAAGCTCATCCTAGGACCTACGACTAACCTTACTTGTCTAGTGTATGCGGAAGTGGCTGGACCTAAACCCACGTTTTCCATGACCTTCATATCCCTGCCCACTTCGTGGAAATCAAAAACATTTTAAGATGGGCAATAATGCAGTTATCATAGATGGGTGATAATGTAGTTATCAAAGATAGGTAATAATGCAATTAATTATAATACAGTTACTGGATTTATGAACTCATTCTCCCGCTGTAAGTATATTTCCCTTAATTACAAAAAAACACAAAAACAACTCAGTTGTCCTTCAAGTTTCGTTAATATGAATCTATAAACGACGAAGCACACGGATAACAAATAATTATCAACAACCACAGGCAAACCCGGACGATTCCCCCGGTAATTTAGTACATAATCACGAGACTACAGCTGGAATACAGGCGACGAGACCATCTTTGTACCTCACACTCACCTGGTTCTGTAGATCAGCAGCCATTTTCACCAACGTAGACGCTGTTCCCGGCAGACGACCACCTTATTCTTCCATTATTGAGACTTGGAGTCACTTATTGAGTCACTTCTCACTCACTTGGTGTGGCAGAAGATCGCGGGAGGAGCGTCACTAACACAGAACAGTCGAGAAATGGCTCCTCCGTCCACAGGGAACGAGTCGTCGTTTCCAGAATACACATCAAGAGTGGAAAGTATAAGGAAAAAATCATAACGTGGAATCTTCCTCGTCAGTGCCATCTAGTGATTGCACCCCCAATTACAACTGCCTGCGGTCGTCTGTAATATCAATTTTAAATGAGCTGGGAGAATATAAGGGATACATAAATGGCCGTACGGGGAATGTTTTACATATAATGTACTAAAAGGCACTTCAAATGACGATTGATATTTTGTAAAATGATTTGAACTATAGTTACGACTACGGTAGACGGGGTTCCAATGCCTTATTGATTTCAAGACAGACATGGTAGGTTAGAAATTTACCCTTTTTTTCAGTTCTTGATATCAGTTGAAAAGCATTCTTTGAAGCTTCTCGGTATATCGTGCACTTATTCAACTTGGTATTGTATTGTATACTACTAACAATAAGCCAATACACAATATAAATCAAGGTATTTCTGGGGAAAACGTTCAATAATAATATTTCTAAATTCTACGCCATTTCAAAAACACGCATCACGCCAGACTTTCTATCTCGCATTTTGACGAGACCACAGCGGCCTCAGAGAAAGGCATACATGTGTCCTTAAAGACGAAATAGAAAAAAAGAAATGTTCCCCAAAATCTAGAGTAAAACTCGCGTGACATTCGATTGTGAGGCCACTCGCCCGAGACGACCAGAGTTTACGGCCTTTGTGAATGCTCGGCCGTGCACAACCTAAGGTCTAACTTGTCAACTCTTTTTCTTCTTCTTTTTTCACAGTTTCATGGCTCAAGTTGGTGTCCTTGTCCATTTTTTTTTTTCTTCTGATCTCGTGCGTGGGTATTTTTGAAGTGTCGAGACGCTTTTCATGATCTGGGGGAGGGAGAACGAGTGGAAAATAACGGATTAAAATATTGAATATTATGATCGATACGAATCTATGGGGAAAAAAAAAATTGCATGCCCTGTTGTTGCTCTACATCCAGCTGCAGGAGAATGTAGGCTCCTTTGGAGTGAAAAGTTCACTGACGAGACTATACTCAAGATAACATAAGCTTGGAAATGCTATAGTCTAGTCCGGTAACACCGCTTCATATGAATTCACTAGTTTATTTCTTCTGTACTCAAGCTTAGCTTCATACACAGGAAGAGGCGACACTTGAATAGTTTTTTTGTTCTGTTTTTGTATCTATCAACCCCAAGAATAAGCTGTCACACTAGGAAAAACCGAAGGATGACATCAATGATTACAAAATACAGATTATCATGTTCAAACATCCTCCCTCAGTTGCCACGACTTGAAACGGTGGCAACAATCTGTCAACACAACACTAAAAAAAATTTTCCCACTATTGATCATTCATTATGGTAAACAGCGGCACTCATGGTCGAAGAAGAAACAAAAAATTCTAACGTCTTGTTGAGAAATGTAAAGTTTAGTGGTGTAGAGGAAGAAATAAACAACACAACAACCATCCATCCACCCTCGAGTTGCCAGCAGCCACATAGCGACGTAGCCTATCATGAATGACCCATTTACGGGCCAGCTATATGAAATATCTTCCTATATCTGAGAGCAGCAGCCTATATTCTCTATATAACTGTTTACTATATGGACTGAATTTTATCAAAATAAAAAAAATACAGTCCATCAAATATCCTTGAAGTAACAAGACACAAAATAAGTAAAGTAAATGGATACGTATACAATTTGGTTATGCGAATAATTAACTGAGAGTTTGCTAGGCTTAAGTCACAACTTACCATCAGCGGTTGTTGGGTCGTTAACACTCACTCCTAAGCAAAGGTTCCTGACCACTAAGGAGCGCTATCACCAACTACACACTATCTGCTTGTTTAATTGTTAGACAAACAATTCCTCCACAAACAAATTACGTACAACAGACTTAGTGGGTGAAGTATACAATGGTGTATACAGGTAACCTCCCAAATATAAATCCTTTTTATATTGACAGAATAAATCAATCTCTTCAGTTATCGTTAAAAATCATTAATTATTGAAAGATAAGAAGACGGCATCATAACATGTCACAAGAAAGTAACATTCATAAAAGATATGAGAAGATATATTGTCACTCATTGTACCAAAACGACCCCGAAACTCTAGGTCAGGTATCAAAATAGCCACTTGACCTAAGACTTCCTCTCCTCACTGACCTATGAATGAGGTCAGTTGGCAAGGTCAGATATGAGAACTAGTTAACAAGATATCACAAAGGTAAGGTCACTTACATCTGCGTTGGGATATAAAAAACACAAGTTTGATTACAGTCTTAATCTACTCAACAACATATGGGACATCGCCTCTTTAAAGTCTTAAATGTTAGTCTTAATCCCTCATAGTCAATGTATAACATTTCCTCATGAATGAGGAGGTTTCCATGACCCACCATCATTCCACCTTGGACCTTCGATCTCGCGTGATCGACGCTACGATTTTTGGAGAGGTACGACGGAGCGCGTTCGAGGAGGAAGAGCAGGTTAGGAGTCTCTTGTCTAGCTCGCGCCCTCGGGCAGGTTGGCCAAGGGCACCGCCTCGGGGACGGGTTGGACTGGCCTCCGTGGTCTGTCCTCAAACCTGTAGTGGAGGCGATGGTGTTGGAGAGGATGGAGGGCCACGTACTCCATCCATGCTTGCTTGTCTTCCTCCAACGCCGGACCCCAAGCAGGCGATGGGTTCATGCCAGACTTAAGACGCTGAAAGCAGTTTTAATATTCAGTTTACTTGTTAGATCTATATCCTTTAAAATGTAAGATGCTGGTCGTCTGGAAGAGAAAACCTCTGACATTAATGATGACTTAGAGAATACATTTAAGGTTTGTTGTTGGGTTAATTCGATATTATTTACCCCCACACCATTGCGATCGTCCTGGCTAGGCTATCATCAAATGCACATTTTCTTTATATATTGTTTTAATTTCAATGATCAAATTATAACCACAGCTCATTAAAACACATTAAACCATTTTCAAGTAAAGGATTGTCTAATTGTTTTTTAAAAAAAATATACATGAGCAGCTTATCTATACCTTATTGAAAAGTATAGACAAAAAAAAAAAAGAATGATGTTGCCACATTGAAATATTCCTATTTTCTCGTTACCATATATAACGCAAGGGTTCCACTAATACGGAATTTTAATCTCATTTTACAGAAACTTAAGAATACAGTTAATATACATCAGACTCTTGTTAAAGATAGTTACTAAACTCTATATTGAACACTTGCTCAAATCGTTATATTTACTTGTATATAACAAAGCAATTGTATAGTTAGTGGAATGCAATGAATCCCTGATGCTCATTTGTTGCTCGCTGACCTTACTCATGCGAGGGCGTGTCTGTTGTCAACTCCTGACAGTGAAATCAAGGACCATAATTTTCAAATTCGTAAGTTCATGCTGGATAGGCGAGGCTGTTCATAGGTTCGCTGCTGGATAGGCGAGGCTGTGCCTTTCCCTGAAGGAATAGGGGAGCTTACCGACCCCCCCCTAGGAGGATATATGATCCGCTCAGGAAGAAGGACGTGATGATGAGATGGTGGTCAACAAGAGAAGGAAGTCGCGATTTTAACAGACCAGCGATGGAAGAGGAAGAGGCATGGGGGAACTGTCGGGGACATTTGAGGCTAGGTATATGGACAGGGCCTTTCGTAACGAGAGATAGATGAAATGCAACAAGGGTTTGTATTCCTGGTACCTGGATGGGGTATGTCATAGAGTAAATAACATCTGATCTGATAATGGAAACAAGGAATTGTTTGCCATAGTCTAGGATGCAACGACATTGGAAGAACTAGATGTAAGGAGATGTTAGGTTAGACATAAGGTAGTTACAGTATTATGTGGTATTCTACCGCGTAGAAGACTGGGAGGTGAATGGGTTACCCAGGGCAATGGGTGTGTCGGTAACTTGGAGGAAAAGGTTCAAGTTCAACGAAAATGGAGAATTTGTTTTTACGGGCGAAATGTTGTCTACACTTAGGATGGTGTTCACTTACTTAGGTTTGTTGTGCTGGCTTTAAGAGCTGGGTCAGTGGCGAGGGTTGTAACCGGGGTTAGTCTCTCGTCAACTTAGCTGCTGTAAGCTGTTAAGTTACTTAGTAATAAGAGCAAAGTTTCGGTTCTGAATTTCATTTGAAGCTGAGCTAGGCTTCGGTGACACGCTCGCCTCAACTTCCAGCTCGTCAATTGTTTTCTGTAAATCCAGTATCATTCCTCTATTTTTCTCTTTGTTATTCTCATATATATATATATATATATATATATATATATATATATATATATATATATATATATATATATATATATATATTAAACAGATAGATAGATAGATATAGATATATTCCCATGAGTCTGATTCTAAACTACGAAGAAAAAACAAATGAACTGAAGCTTCACCTCTGCCATCAGACCTCCTTTACGCCCTTCTCGTCTTCATCCTCGTCTTCTTAAAACACTGTCACCACTGGAGCAATGTCATTCAAGAATTCCATTACAGGAGGCCTCCCTCCCTCCTCCCAACACCCACCTATTAGACACCCCCGACTCCCTACTCCCTCACTGTGCAACAAGTCTCCCTAACAAGCCTTACGAGGGAGAGGGTTTCCTGACTACCCTTCCTTCACGACTGGTCCTTCAGGAGAGAGAGAGAGAGAGAGAGAGAGAGAGAGAGAGAGAGAATCTTTTTTAAGACTGAATGACCTTCAGTTACATTGCGGTTTTTTGACCTTGATCAAATGACCTCATATGGAATCTTTAGGAAAGGTCTTTGCAGGCTGACCTTATGATGATAAGGTCTATCCCAGATTAGATTGCCAATGCGAAAAGGTCTCTATATATATGCCCTTGTAGTATGACCCTTTAAACTTACATTTAGATAAATTATAAACTTCACGACTGACCTTACAGTAAACAAGACATCTCTTACACTTACCCAATCTTGTAGGAAGAACAAATTATTCACAACTGAACCATTTAAAAAGGTGCCTTTAAATCTATATATCTGGCCATTTGGACTGTAACCTTTTCCTTCCATAGATGGCCATTTAGACAATAACCCTCCATAACTGGCCTTTTACACTAAAGTTTTACTTCATAAATGGCCAGTTAGACTAACCCTTCGTAACTGGCCATTCAGATAGTAAATGTTCCTTTCACAAATGGCCAAGTAGACGGTAACCCTTTGTAGCTGGCCATTTAGACAGCAAATGTTCTGTTCACAAATGGCCAAGTGGACGGTAACCCTTCATCACTGGCCACTTAAAACAGTAAACACTCCCTTGTGAAATGGCCCAATCTCTCTCTCTCTCTCTCTCTCTCTCTCTCTCTCTCTCTCTCTCTCTCTCTCTCTCTCTCTCTCTCTCCACGAGACTGACCCCCCCCCCTCTTCAGAGCCTCAGGGTTCCTCACAACCCCCCCACCCACGAGACTGACCCCCTTTTAAGACTGACCTTAGGCACGTCGCCCTTGGCTGTGAGGAGGTAGTAAGCCATGTAGACAGGGATGGCCAGCAAGGGCAGGAAGGAGATGAACCAGCCGACGCCTGTTGACCAGAAGGGGAACACGTAGTCCCTGAAGTGGATGTGGCCAGTCGTCTCCACGATGTTCAGTAGGATGCACTGGTGAGGGAAGGAAGGGAAGGGTGGGTCATGGTGTGTGTGTGAGGCGAGAACTGGACACTTGACGACATGAGGGAGGGTGTGTGTGTGTGTGTGTGTGTGTGTGTGTGTGTGTGTGTGTGTGTGTGTCTGTGTGTGTGTGTGTGTGTGGGGAGGGAGGAAGGGTACAATAACAATGATTAACACTGACTCTCTCTCTCTCTCTCTCTCTCTCTCTCTCTCTCTCTCTCTCTCTCTCTCTCTCTACGGCACACCAGCATGCACCAGAGGCATCCACCACCTCCCTCCCCCCTACAACACCCCCAGCAACACCAGGGGGCCTCCTTCCCCCCCTACAACACCCCCAACAACACCAGGGGCGTCACTTCCCCCCTACAACACCCCCAGCAACACCAAGGGCCTCACTTCCCCCCCCTACAACACCCCCAACAACACCAGGGGCGTCACTTCCCCCCTACAACACCCCCAGCAACACCACGGGCCTCACACCCCCCCCTACAACACCCCCAACAACACCAGGGGCGTCACTTCCCCCCTACAACACCCCCAGCAACACCAGGGGCCTCACTTCCCCCTCCTACAACGCCCCCAGCAACACCAGGGGTCCTCACTTCCCCCCTACAACACCCCAGCAACACCAGGGGTCCTCACTTCCCCCCCTACAACACCCCCAGCAACACCAGGGGCCTCACTTCCCCCCTACAACACCCCCAGCAACACCAGGGGGCCTCACTTTCCCCTCTACAACACCCCCAGCAACACCAGGGGCCTCACTTCCCCCCCTCCTACAACACCCCCAGCAACACCAGGGTCCTCACTTCCCCCTACAACACCCCCAGCAACACCAGGGGCCTCACTTCCCCCCCTCCTACAACACCCCCAGCAACACCAGGGGCCTCACTTCCCCCCCCCTACAACACCCCCAGCAACACCAGGGGTCCTCACTTCCCCCCCTACAACACCCCCAGCAACACCAGGGGGTCCTCACTTCCCCCCCTACAACACCCTAGCAACACCAGGGGTCCTCACTTCCCCCCTACAACACCCACAGCAACACCAGGGGGTCCTCACTTCCCCCCCTACAACACCCCAGCAACACCAGGGGTCCTCACTTCCCCCCTACAACACCCACAGCAACACCAGGGGCCTCACTTCCCCCCCCCTACAACACCCCCAGCAACACCAGAGACCCTTCCCTCATTAGGAATCGAACCCCCTTCACTCCTTCCCCTCTGAACTACACTCCATCTCACCAGTGACGTCATCTTCCATCCTCTTCCATCTCCCTAGTTTGTACCCCTTCCCTCCATCACCCTTGCCCATTTCCCTCCCTTTCCCCCAACCACACACGGTAGTACTTACCAGGAGAAGCAAGGGCGTAACAGCGACCCAGGTCAGGTACCAGAAGGGGCTAACAGGTCGTGAGGTCATCATCTCCAGGTCACGCACCACCCGTCCGCCACCTGCCGGCAGATAAGGTCAATGTAAGGGTCACCGGCCATATGGATGAGGTCACCACCTGAATGAATCACGCGAACGAGGCCAGTCAGGGTCGGGCTGGGGCAATTGGCTGGGTATAAATACCATGGATTCCATTAATTGGTAGTTAGGGCTTTAATTGGCACGACGTGTAAGGTAGTGATGTCAAGGAACATCACTGATTCTGGTGCTTACACTGCGTTCACTGCCTCGAGGACGATGTAACGACCCTCGAGGACGATTGTACGACCCTCGAGGACAACGGTGCGACCCTCGAGGACGATTGTACGACCCTCGAGGACGACGGTGCGACCCTCGAGGACGATGTAACGACCCTCGAGGATGACGGTACAACCCTCGAGGACGACGGTACGACCCTCGAGGACGACGGTACGACCCTCGAGGACGACAGTACGACCCTCGAATACGACGGTACGACCCTCGGACGACGGTGCAACCCTCGGACGACGGTACGACCCTCGGACGACGGTACGACCCTCGAGGACGACGGTGCGACCCTCGAGGACGACGGTACGACCCTTCTGGACCCAGGTACGACCCTTGAGCACAAAGGCACGACCCGGGGGCATGATGGTCTGGCCTTCCACTTGAACCTTCATGCCCCCACAACCAAAAGGTCATACTCAAGGGTCGTACCGTCGTACTTGAGGGCAGCACAGCCCTTACTGAAGGGCCATACAAACGTCGTACTCAAGGGTCGCACCGTCGTACTCAAGGGCAACACAGCCCGTGCTGAAGGGCCATACAACCGTCGTACTCAAGGGTCGCACCGTCGTACTCAAGGGCAACACAGCCCTTACTGAAGGGCCGTGCAACCGTCGTACTCAAGGGTCGTACCGTCGTACTCGAGGGTCGCACCGTCGTGACGCGAGGAGGTAAACAAAATTCTAATCCTCACAAAAGACGTTCCCCACTGTGGCTCTGGCAACACTTGGGGTTATGGGATATAAAGAGAGAGAGGGACGAAAATAGGCTCAAGGGCCTAAAACCCGGTTTTGCACCATAAACAAAGAGCGTTCCAACGGTCCCACCGTTTCATTCCAGCGAGGGAACATCCACCCAGGAATGTTCAGTCGTATTATAGACTAGAGAGAGAGAGAGAGAGAGAGAGAGAGAGAGAGAGAGAGAGAGAGAGAGAGAGAGAGAGAGAGAGAGAGGCGCGACTGAACTTCCACTATCATTGAATCGTCTCTATATTACCAACAGTGTCTCTTATGGTTATTTTCCAGACAGCTTATGTGCCGGAGGGAGTGGTGGCCTGTGAGGAGCCTCCATCTTTACTGTCCTGTCTCCATCTATAGTGGTGGGTGGGGGAGGAGCCTTCTGCTTTACTGTCCTCTCTCCATCTATAGTGGTGGGTGGGGGAGGAGCCTTCTGTCTCACTATCCCACACATTAACACTGTATGATACTATCAAATACGCATTTGTGAACGGTAGACTTAATGAGCGCCAGCGACCTCCAAAGCCGTCAGCAGTTGTAAACATCTTAGCAAGGAACCTTCCGTCAGAGCCTCGCTCCTGACACTCAGTTGTAAGACCAGAGGATCATACCACAGGTTATGACAGGCCACCACGCAACATCACTAGACATTATGACACTCTACAGGTCACCGCACGTCCCTACAGACACATGGAGTATAGTCATTCAATCGTATAACTGATAGGCAATATAAGTGAGAGGTAGTATCCATGACAGAAAGTATAACTGACGTGTGGTATATACAACAGTTAGTTGTATATACTAGTTGGCCGGTCGTACATTAGACAGGAAGTGTAAACTGACGGAGAGCACAGTAGACAGATCGTACAGCTGACAGGTTCTGCTGCTAACAAAAACAGTAAGAGTTACTATTGATAAATGTAGTATAGAGTTCAATTGTAGTACGGGTGTCTTAATACCATCTCTCAATCTAACACTCAAAAAAACTGTACCTAAAACTGCATGCAAAGTCGTCCCTTGACATCTTAAATCAACAATTTATCTAGAATGGACGAACTCTACCAGGCGGAAATGAGTCAGTTCCTCGGCGCTCAAGTTAACATTCAACTAAGCCAGCTTAGAGGAGACACTTGTGTGAAGACGATCCTCGCTACACGAACCAAGCAACAACAGGGTTAGCTCCCCTGACGGTACGTACAGACGATGCTCGACATACGACCAGAACAACGACGGACGATGCTCGACATACGACCAGAACAACGACGGACGATCCTCGACATACGATGACACCAACAAAGGGGGTTGGAACCCCAGCGGGTACGTACAGACGATCCTCGCTTTACGAACAAAGCTCAACAAAGCGGATTAAATTCCCGGAATAAGACTACCTTCTAATGATGGTTCGAGTGTGTTTGTGTCGAGGTGATCCAAGAAGAGACCATCTGAATTGGGCCGACCAGACCCCACTTTCTTATGACGCTTTGTTTACACTTCCTCTCCGTAGAGTCGACTGCAATGTGGACATTCATCGTCGCATTGTTCCCGGATAAACATTGTTAAACAATAAACGAGGACTTACGACTTCAATTCTTTTAAGACGATTGGGTTTAAAAGGCATTTCTAAAACTCCTCGCCAACGTTCTTAAAAGCAGGGCAGCCATTATGAGCTAACAGAGGAGGGTTTCTGGCAGGCTGGGTAATGAAAGAAAACGTACTGTACATCACTCAAGATCAAAGGCTAATCAAGTGATACAAGTGTACGGAAATTACGGTTTCAACGGAGAGGCAAAGTCCAAGAGAGAGGCTGAACGAAGATCAACCAACCCAAAAGAACTATATACATCACTGAAATGGGAAGGTGTTACCGGATTCCGCCTGCCCGAATTACAACGCGAACGAAAACTGATCTTTACAGGGCTAGGCTGCAACACTGGGAGCACAGACTTGTCAAAAAAGAGAAAAGGAATCCTCCCAAAGGAGTCCACATAACCTTACCACTGGAAGGAGCGCAAAGTATAAGAGAGAGAGAGAGAGAGAGAGAGAGAGAGAGAGAGAGAGAGAGAGAGAGAGAGAGAGAGAGAGAGAGAGAGAGAGCATGGGTAACACCAGGACTGCTTCGTTGAAATTCGTTCTGGGTTGATCACTGATAACATAATTATCTGGACTGCGATGGTTTCTGTCGGAGGTTAACGAGGAGTGTGTGTAGTCAGTTTGTGCTGTGTCTACACTAGGTGTACGGGGTGTGTGTGGCGTGCGCGTTACAGCATCGAACAGTTCACTATGTCACCTTTTCGACTTTGAGCTTTTACAACCCCAGGCAGAGGTTGTGAGGTTCCCGCGGCCAAACGCGGTGGTAACTGGCTGGTTGGGGGATCAGGCTCGTTAACTGCCAAGGGGTCGTTAAGGCCGTCATCATCGTCCAACTACATCCATCCACCAACGGGCAAACTATTCTACCACCTTCTCCAGGTGTTAAGGATTAAGACCACATCCACTGCCACTATATATGAGGCCTTATGGGGTGAGGGAGAGACGCTTGCTGCTTCCATACAACTACTCATCTTGGTCATCCAGCCAGACATCTGTATGGAAATGGGTCCATAATGGCCTAACTCGGGGGCGGGCGGTAACTTGGGTGAGCTACAGTTTTGGCGTATGAGTAGACGCCATCCCAGCCGGGACGAGGCAGAGGCGTATGAACGATGAGATCAACCCACACACACACACACACACACCCACACCCACACACCCACACACACACACCTTCCTGTACGTCATCTCCCGCGAGACGCATGGAACGCTGGGTCGTGTTAAGGCGACACAATGGAAGATGTCTCAAAATAAAACCTTTCCAGGATCATAATCCACAAGGATTACTTCCACGTTCCGTCACCTCCGTTGTTAGAGTAACTACATTTGGATCTCCAGTTCCCGCCATCCCATAGAGTTAACGACAACACTTCAGTAGATATCTATGTATAGACATTGCCCGAATTTCGCGGGTCCCTCTCCCTGACCCTACAAAACACAGGGAGTGTCACTAGATCTAGGAAGATGAAGAGGGCCAGGGAGATCATCCAGAGCCACGCCTCCCTCAAACAACGGAGGATTTGCCCTTAAAAGAAAAGGCAAAGTTATATCATGAGCTTAACATGTACTCTATATTCTTACTGGGGTTAACTGGAGACGGCAATTCACGCGTCATGAGACAGAGTATCTTCGTGTCATGTTATCTCATGACACACATTCTCCTGACGTCTTGGCTTAGGGAAGCCAGAGGGAATTTCAGACCTCCAGACCCTGGCCAGTATGTGGGTTAGCTCTTTTCCATCCCACAATCCTCAGGTAGCGAGATGCGAGGTCAGTGAGGCCAATATCAAGAAAATTGGGGTCACGCCAGGATAGACTGTTCTATTTCTATACCTAACGAGGTACATATGACGTACATGTACATTGTGTACTACATGTGGCTCAGTACCAACACGCGGACCACATATACTGGCTGATCCTTGGCTGGACATGTGTGTGTGTGTGTAAATAACGTAAACAAATGATTTTTCGATTTACTTATATCATTATCCTGATGCGCGTTCTATACAAAATACTGCCCCCCCCCAACCCCACAATACCCTCTAATATTTTACATAGTTTCATCCTAATATATCTATCTATCTATCTATCTATCTATCTGTACACACATATATATATATATATATATATATATATATATATATATATATATATATATATATATATACATATATATATATATATATATTTTTTTTTTTTTTTTTTTGCTTTGTCGCTGTCTTCCGCGTTTGCGAGGTAGCGCAAGGAAACAGACGAAAGAAATGGCCCAACCCACCCCCATACACATGTATATACATACGTCCACACACGCAAATATACATACCTACACAGCTTTCCATGGTTTACCCCAGACGCTTCACATGCCTTGATTCAATCCACTGACAGCACGTCAACCCCGATATACCACATCGCTCCAATTCACTCTATTATATATATATATATATATATATATATATATATATATATATATATATATATATATATACATATATATATATCCCTCTTCTTCCTCACTCCACTTCACTGGGGAAACATGAGACCCAAAATTAACATGTTAAAACTAGATGTGTATTTCTATACATGTTTATAACTAACAGCAATTCCTACACACACACACACATATAGGGATAGGGGATTAAGAATACTTCCCACGTATTCCCTGCGTGTCGTAGAAGGCGACTAAAAGGGGAGGGAGCGGGGGGCTGGAAATCCTCCCCTCTCGGTTTTTTTTTTTTTTTCAATTTTCCAAAAGAAGGAACAGAGAAGAGGGCCAGGTGAGGATATTCCAAAAAAGGCCCAGTCCTCTGTTCTTAACGCTACCTCGCTAATGCGGGAAATGGCGAATAGTTTGAAAAAAAAAAAAAAAAAAAAAAAAAATATATATATATATATATATATATATATATATATATATATATATATATATATATATATATATATATATATATATATATATAACATTTTTCATGAGAGAAAATATAATTTCAGGGGAAAAATATGTCTTAACTTAATTACATCTAGAATTTGTCAAACTGCTCTCACAGTTGCCAACAAGTATTTAATATTTCCCAACCAGGAGTGTTGCCAATAACGTAGGTTAGAATATATATATATATATATATATATATATATATATATATATATATATATATATATATATATATATATATATATATATATACTGGGAACCCAGGATGTGGTATGTGGTGCTGGAGCAAGATGACGCGAGAGAGAGAGAGAGAGAGAGAGAGAGAGAGAGAGAGAGAGAGAGAGAGAGAGAGAGAGAGAGAGACTTGAATTTATGACTGCGTTTACGTGAGGGCGCGCGCGCGAGAGAGAGAGAGAGCGCGCCCTCCCAGTGCTTATCTCCATCATTTATCATGGTTTGAGAGATGATAGGGTGAGATAGGCCGTGGATGGGAGGCTGAGTAGGGCGGCCTCCTCCCCCCTTACTTCATCCCGCGTACAGCACTATTTTTAACCCCACGACGCCACAAGCCATCCGTAAGGGTCAAAAACCCTTAACGAAAACATCGCTACCTAGGCCTTAAACACACACACACACACACATACACATACTACCCAAATGTTATACAATTATTTGACTTCGTAAATCATTATTATTATTTATTTATTATACTTTGTCGCTGTCTCCCTCGTTAGCGAGGTAGCGCAAGGAAACAGACGAAAGAATGGCCCAACCCACCCACATACACATGTATATACATACACGTCCACACACGCAAATATACATACCCATACATCTTAACGTATACATATATAGATATATATACACACACAGACATATACATATATACACATGTACATAATTCATACTGTCTGCCTTTATTTATTCCACTTAAACTCATATAGAATATACTCATAAGTCAGGTATGCTTAGGTCAGACCTCTGACATACCAGTTAGCCTTAGACCATACATTACATTTAACACACAAAAAAAGCGAAAACGAATTCACATTTCGAGGAAGAGGAAGAAGCAAATATTAATGGCCTTGCCTTGGCCATGATGGACACACTAAAATATGTTTACTGTGGTGTTTAGTCCTCCCGGTCTCCTCCACGCTGGCTTTCCCAATCCTACACTGGCTTTCCCAATCCTACACTGGCTTTCCCAATCCTACACTGGCTTCCCCAATCCTACACTGGCTTCCCCAATCCTACACTGGCTTTCCCAATCCTACACTGGCTTTCCCAATCCTACACTGGCTTTCCCAATCCTACACTGGCTTCCCCAATCCTACACTGGCTTTCCCAATCCTACACTGGCTTTCCCAATCCTACACTGGCTTCCCCAATCCTACACTGGCTTCCCCAATCCTATACTGGCTTTCCCAATCCTACACTGGCTTTCCCAATCCTTCCACCACAGGAGAGCCACTGTCCTAAATGAGGTTGTTAGACATGGGAGGTGTGTATAGTTGTTGGTAACTGGTCACACGCATCTCATGGGGTATGGACGGGAACTACGATGTAATGACGGGTGATTGGTCATGTAGCAGTGTGTGTGTGTGTGTGTGTGTGTGTGTGTGTGTGTGTGTGTGTGTGTGTGTGTACTGATGGGTGATTGGTCATGTAGCAGTGTGTGTGTGTGTGTGTGTGTGTGTGTGTGTGTGTGTGTGTGTGTGTATGTGTGTGTACTGACGGGTGATTGGTCATGTAGCAGTGTGTGTGTGTGTGTGTGTACTGACGGGTGATTGGTCATGTAGCAGTGTGTGTGTGTGTGTGTGTACTGACGGGTGATTGGTCATGTAGCAGTGTGTGTGTGTGTACTGACGGGTGATTGGTCATGTAGCAGCGTGTGTGTGTGTGTGTGTGTGTACTGACGGGTGATTGGTCATGTAGCAGTGTGTGTGTGTGTACTGACGGGTGATTGGCCATGTAGCAGTGTGTGTGTGTGTGTGTGTGTGTGTGTGTGTGTGTGTGTGTGTGTATTGACGGGTGATTGAACATGTAGCAGTGTGTGTGTGTGTGTGTGTGTACTGACGGGTGATTGGCCATGTAGCAGTGGGGGGGTGTTGGAGCCACCACACGCCACAGTCTATCATGGAGGAAATACATATCCAAAGATCTCGAGTGTTGGGATGACGTGTGACACCAATCTGGGAGGAACTTCAAAGCTGCGTTTTTTTTTCTTCGAGTAAAAAAACGGGAAACGGTTCTCTTACACATCAGCAGATCCACAACACGCACCAGACACGGCGTATATGGAAATACGACTACAACTAACTACAACGAAATACAATCACACACGAACACATTCGTGTTGTGTGACCTTCGACCTGTGAAAATATATTCGTGGGAATGAAGATGATAAATGAAGATAATACATTTACTCAAGTTAAGAGATAAATTACAAACTACATCAATAAAGAACATGAGAACGCATACCAGAGAACAAAGTGGAGAACACCAGAACCTCCTTGGCTAAGGAAGGATTCATATGAACACATTATCATGATTAGACGGGGGAAAAAAAAGAGAATTTACGATGGAATATTAAAGAATTCGCACACTCCATTACACCCAGACATTTAGTATAATGTTTCAGAGAGAAATATAAAAGGTGGACAAGAATTATTCAGGTAGATTATAATATGTTATACATCAGAGTTTAATACAAGAATTATTCAGGTAGATTATAATATGTTATACATCAGAGTTTAATACAAGAATTATTCAGGTAGATTATAATATGTTATACATCAGAGTTTAATACAAGAATTATTCAGGTAGATTATAATATGTTATACATTAGAATTGGGAGGTGAGTTTGAATGGTGAAAAACTGGAGGAAGTGAAGTGTTTTAGATATCTGGGAGTGGATCTGTCAGCGGATGGAACCATGGAAGCGGAAGTGGATCATAGGGTGGGGGAGGGGGCGAAAATTTTGGGAGCCTTGAAAAATGTGTGGAAGTCGAGAACATTATCCCGGAAAGCAAAAATGGGTATGTTTGAAGGAATAGTAGTTCCAACAATGTTGTATGGTTGCGAGGCGTGGGCTATGGATAGAGTTGTGCGCAGGAGGATGGATGTGCTGGAAATGAGATGTTTGAGGACAATGTGTGGTGTGAGGTGGTTTGATCGAGTAAGTAACGTAAGGGTAAGAGAGATGTGTGGAAATAAAAAGAGCGTGGTTGAGAGAGCAGAAGAGGGTGTTTTGAAATGGTTTGGGCACATGGAGAGAATGAGTGAGGAAAGATTGACCAAGAGGATATATGTGTCGGAGGTGGAGGGAACGAGGAGAAGAGGGAGACCAAATTGGAGGTGGAAAGATGGAGTGAAAAGGATTTTGTGTGATCGGGGCCTGAACATGCAGGAGGGTGAAAGGAGGGCAAGGAATAGAGTGAATTGGAGCGATGTGGTATACAGGGGTTGACGTGCTGTCAGTGGATTCAATCAAGGCATGTGAAGCGTCCGGGGTAAACCATGGAAAGCTGTGTAGGTATGTATATTTCCGTGTGTGGACGTGTGTATGTACATGTGTATGGGGGGGGTTGGGCCATTTCTTTCGTCTGTTTCCTTGCGCTACCTCGCAAACGCGGGAGACAGCGACAAAGTATAAAAAAAAAAAAAAAAAAAAAAAAAAAATTAGAATTGAATACAAGAATTATTCAGGTAGATTATAATAAGTAATACAGAAGAATTTAATGTAATACAGAAGAATTTAATATATATAGTATTACAGAATTTAATATATACTTAAGGAGGAAAAATTTATTAAGAAATACCATTTATTTATGATTAACTCAGAACCTTTTTTTCTTTTAAAGAAAATATCCTGGTGTTACCAAGGACATTTCTAAAGGCCCCTGCAGCCCAAGGCTGCGCTGCCTCCAGTAGCAGGGAAATGCAGACTCCTTTGGAGGGAGGAATTCTTTGACTAGACTGTGTACTACCAGTGATACAGACACGCCATATTGAGACTTTTAACCTGCAGTGTTAACCTCCAGCAGGCGGAGTCCGGTAACACGACCAGATGTATCCATCGTGACCAACACAACTTGTATCATAACTGTGAACAAGTGACACACACACGAGCGTATATCAAAAGCGCGGATTCGAGAAAGTGACCGCGTTCGAAACTCAGCCTTAAAGTACTATCAAATGCGCGGCAAGGTTAATCCGTTCACTCTCTGTGTCATTGAGAATCATTCGGTGTGTCATAATGCTTCACACTGTTCACCGAGACCACCGCGAGTGTCTGTCTCGATGGTTTCCTGTTCACAGTGCTGAAGGCCACTGTGCTCAGTCTGAACCTGACACTTAATCCTGTGTTGTCATAACTTTCAGCCTAACCTAACCTAACCTGACCTAACCTAACCTAACCTAACCTAACCTAACCTAACCTGACCTAACCTAACCTAACCTAACCTAACCTGACCTAACCTAACCTAACCTGACCTAACCTAACCTAACCTAACCTAACCTGACCTAACCTGACCTAACCTAACCTAACCTAACCTGACCTAACCTAACCTAACCTAACCTAACCTAACCTGACCCAACCTAACCTAACCTAACCTAACCTGACCTAACCTAACCTGACCTAACCTAACCTAACCTAACCTGACCTAACCTGACCTAACCTAACCTAACCTAACCTAACCTGACCTAACCTAACCTAACCTGACCTAACCTACCCTAACCTAACCTGACCTAACCTAACCTAACCTGACCTAACCTAACCTAACCTGACCTAACCTAACCTAACCTAACCTAACCTGACCTAACCTAACCTAACCTGACCTAACCTGACCTAACCTAACCTAACCTAACCTAACCTGACCTAACCTGACCTAACCTAACCTGACCTGACCTAACCTAACCTAACCTAACCTGACCTGACCTAACCTAACCTGACCTAACCTGACCTAACCTAACCTAACCTAACCTAACCTGACCTAACCTAACCTAACCTGACCTAACCTGACCTAACCTAACCTAACCTGACCTAACCTAACCTAACCTGACCTGACCTAACCTGACCTGACCTAACCTAACCTAACCTAACCTAACCTAACCTAACCCAACCTAACCTGACCTGACCTAACCTAACCTAACCTAACCTAACCTAACCTAACCTAACCTACCCTAACCTAACCTAACCTAACCTAACCTAACCTAACCTAACCTGACCTAACCTAACCTGACTAACCTAACCTAACCTGACCTAACCTAACCTAACCTAAACCAACTAACCTAACCTGACCTAACCTAAACTAAGCCTAACCTACCCTAGCCTAAACCTGACCTAAACCTAACCTAACCCAACCTATACCTGAAACCTAACCTAGACCAGACCTAACCTAACCTAACCTAACCTAACCTAACCTAACCTATCTAACCAGACCTGACCTAACTAACCTAACCTGAACCTGACCTAAACCTAACCTAACCTACCTAACCTGACCTAACCTAACTGACCTGACCTAACCTAACCTACCTAACTATACCCAACCTAACCTAACCTACCTAACCTAGACCTGACCTAACCTAACCTAACTGACCTGATGACCTAACCTAACCTTACCTAACCTAACTGCCTAACCTACCTAACCTGACCTAACCTAACCTACCCCTACCTACCTGACCTAACCTAACCTGACCTAACCTAACTAACCTAACCTGACCTAACCTAACCTACCTAACCTAACAGACCTAACCTAACCGAACCTAACCTGACCTAACCTAACCTAACCTAACCTAACCTAACCTGACCTGACCTAACCTGACCTGACCTAACCTAACCTGACCTAACCTAACCTGACCTGACCTAACCTGACCTGACCTAACCTAACCTGACCTGACCTGACCTAACCTGACCTGACCTGACCTAACCTAACCTAACCTGACCTAACCTAACCTAACCTGACCTAACCTAACCTGACCTAACCTAACCTGACCTAACCTAACCTGACCTAACCTAACCTAACCTGACCTAACCTAACCTGACCTGACCTAACCTGACCTGACCTAACCTGACCTGACCTGACCTAACCTAACCTAACCTGACCTAACCTAACCTAACCTGACCTGACCTGACCTAACCTAACCTGACCTGACCTGACCTGACCTAACCTAACCTGACCTGACCTAACCTAACCTGACGTAACCTAACCTAACCTAACCTGACCTGACCTGACCTAACCTGACCTAACCTAACCTGACCTAACCTAACCTAACCTAACCTGACCTAACCTAACCTAACCTAACCTAACCTGACCTGACCTGACCTGATCTGACCTGACCTGACCTGACCTAACCTAACCTGACCTGACCTGACCTAACCTAACCTGACCTGACCTGACCTGACCTGACCTGACCTAACCTAACCTAACCTAACCTAACCTTTCATAAAGGACTGCAAGGACAAGCCTGTACTAAGGTGCAAGAAGAATATACTTACAAGGACAAGCCTATACTTACTTAACAAATATATAATTTTTCCTGCTTAAAAGTCCTACTTCCACCTCCCCGTGGTAAGCAGGGGGCAACAGATGATATCATCTGGCTAACGGAAGAGGTGAACGATCGTTAATGAACGTATAAACAATCGGACTTAGAGGTGAGTGATAAAACGCGCTTTTGACTTAATATTCTGCCGCGCTTTTGATAGCAATATATCAGCAACGTTTGCCGCGCTTTTGATATGCCAATCCGCGCTTTCGTAAAACGCCGACACACACACAAACACACATACACACTCACGTTTTCAACGAACTGGGCCCCCACGAGCGTGGAACTCCCTCCCCGTAGAGCAGAAATAGGTAATTACTAACAGCTTATCACACTAGTCCGATTGAATATCATAAAAACAAAAGGCAACAAAGTCCACACAGAGCTGCCAGGAACCACCAAGTCTTTAACGAGCCACCGTCAGCCATGACCAAACTGCATTGAAGCGAAGCTGTGCCAAAATATCTTGAGCAGGATTGATGGGTTATGCCTTCCATTGACCCCATGCCTTTCTGAGCAGGAGGGAAGACGAGCGACAATCCAGGAAGACGGAGAACCTAACCTGAGACTATAAGGTTTCGAACCTAACCTGAGACTATAAGGGTTCGAACCTAACCTGAGACTATAAGGGTTCGAACCTAACCTGAGACAATAAGGTTTCGAGTCTTGGGTTGATTTCGTCACCGACGAGGGAGGAAGAAAAAAAATAAGAGTGGAAGACAAAAATGCAATATATATATATATATATATATATATATATATATATATATATATATATATATATATATATATATATATATACCAAGAACAGGAGATTGAGAAGCGAACGTGTGCCGAATATTTGAGCCTTGAGATGACCTGTTCAGGCGGGGCGAGTGTGTTACGTGAGTGAGAGACGGGAGTTCGAACCCCGCTTGGCAATCAGCTGACTGAATCACAAACGAGTCTCCACTGGAAAAAAGACAAAAAGAAAAAGAAAAATCTGATTTGACGCCATAGTCGCGCGGGTATATGACCTGCGCTGGAGAGAGGAGAGGAAGAGAATGGAAAAACACATTGTATTATAGATCCAGAGGGACCCAGTGACGCGCCTCACAGAACAACGAGCATATTCCAACGTCCAATACACCATGGCTCATCAGGTGATCCACACGAACGAAGCAGCGAACGAGGCGTTCGAATTGTGAGGCGTCACTGAGTGAGGCGGCCGTGTCGAAGCCAGAGGCGATGGTTCCTTCTCGATATATGTACAAACATCAGATTTGGCGGAGATCTTCAGGCTTAAGTCTGACCTTCGGTGCGAGGAGATGTGGTGTTGGCTTAGGTTATCACGAGGAGATAAATACAGTGCACGAAGGCAGTCGACAACAGCGCTGATACGTTCTCAAGTCTTTTACAAAATGCTGATGATGCTCAAAACTTTGGTATGGCGATGGTAACCCTCTTTCACCTGTGGTAAGTAATCTTTACATGGAATTCTTTGAAACTAAGTTACTAATGGATATCTTACCCTCTAACGGTTGAAGATTTGTGGAGGTTTTCAGAAAAGAAGAGAGACTGTTGAGGGGAGAAGAGAGTGGCGAGAGAAAGTGAGCTTGGAAAGGTAGGAGACTTGTGTGAGGAAGTACCAGGAGAGATTGAGTGCAGAATGGCAAAAGGTGAGAGTGACTACAGTCTCACACCATACAACCAGAGGTCCAGATTATGGTCGACCATAAACCAGGAGTTATCTCGACCCGTGACGTCGTCCATACCGACCCGAAGCCTCAAACTCCTCGCTGGTCGAGGCCGTCTCGCTTCGAGCAGACCTGACAACGAATCACTCCCAGTCAAATCAAGTCAGTCAGTCTGGCGACGCTGGGAATCGAACCCTTGGCAGTCCTAAGTCGTTGCAACATACAAGTCACACAGTAATCGTACAGTAAGACAATCCAATCCTATGATGTACGAATAAACCCTCACCAACGTCAGGAAAAATACACTGAACCAAAGATTCGAATCCTCATCCCTCACACACACACCCTCACCTCCTCCTCCTCACACCTCCCCCTTCACATTTCCTCACATACCATCCTTCCTCAGCGTCTCCTCATCCTTCTAATTCCTTCTTTCTCTCTCGTTCTCTTCATTCCTCGTCCTCCTCTCCCTCCTCTTGGTCTTCTTCCCTCCCTCCCTCCCTGCTTGCCTCCATCTCCTGACGGAGGCCCTCCGTCGGCGCCTCCGTCAGGGACAGCAGGAGGCTTCCCCCCCCACCCTCCCCACCTCAGTGATCCCGCCTGGACGTCATCTGGTGGTGTACGATGCGTCGCCTTCTCTCCCTCCCCCCAAGCAGCCTATAATAGTTTAGTGATTACGTGTATAATCACCCAGGGAAGAAGGTCAAGGTTCAGGTAATGACCTTCAGTGTCCATTAATGAAATTACCCCTCCTCCCCTCCCCTCCCCCTCCGAGTCCCCCCAACACACACACACACACACACACACACACACATCCATCACGTGATTAGGTACAAGAATATGATCATGGCCGGACAGCATCATCTTGTTTGAGTCATTTTACACATAGAGTTCTCCCCTCTTTTTTTTTTCAAGTCATTTTAAAAGAAAAATAAGAAATGGAATCCTGTTTCAAGACTGGCCATTTCTGACAACCCCTTGACCTTACCCCAGTGCTCAACCATCAGAGCTTCACCTCAGCTTCTCTTACCCCTGTGACACCCCCCCCCCCTTAATCTCCCGACCTCTCTCTCTCTCTCTCTCTCTCTCTCTCTCACCTCTGACCCCGAGCAACTTGACGCATTGGAACTCAGCTCCTGTGAAGTTCGTCCCTCGAACACTCCCTCACAACCACACTCACCTCTCTCTCTCTCTCTCTCTCTCTCTCTCTCTCTCTCTCTCTCTCTCTCCCATACTTGTCACCCTCATAAATGACTCGCTTCCATGCATCGGCTCCATTCTTGAATAACATCAATTGCCTGTATACGACTCCTCCTACGTCCTCGTTAGGTCGTACTTCACAAGACGAATGAGAAAAGTCCGGACGAAAGAATGGGTCACTTATTTTCGTCCTAACGGAGAGGGAACATCTCCTCCGTTATTCGTACACAACGTCTCCTCCTGTGCAAATACAACTCCATCTCACAATCTGGGAGAGCACGTTTAATTTCTCCAGAGTCAAATGAGATTTCTATGAATCAAGTCAGACCCCAGATCTCTCCTACCCTGGATCGTAATCAAATGAGAATCAAGGATAAGACTTTAGTCAAATGAGAATTCTAATCACAACACCTGAGAATCCCGATCACAACCACAGTCAAATGAGAATCCGAAACACAACACTACTCAAATATGGACCTTAAGAAAACATAGTCAAATGACGAACTTATTCCACCTAAGCCAGAAGGCTCATGTTAATGACAGCAGTCGATTATGAAACCATCCAACACCTTAGTCAAATGATCTCTCTCTCTCTCTCTCTCTCTCTCTCTCTCTCTCTCTCTCTCTCTCTCTCTCAGGAGCCGATAAACGTCCCTTGGTCAAGATGTTGGCAAAAGATTCCAAAACGCCGTCCGTCGACCCCCATATAGCATATTAGTCGTCTAAAAAAAAAAAAGGAATCCAAACAGATTAATTCTTTTCGTGGATCCCTCTTGATATCAGGTCTACACCCACACAAGTGACTCTTCATGATACGTTTCAATTATTCTTCCTTCGAATCCTAATATTTTAAAAGTCTTTGCTTGTGTCATCATAGCCTGAGATATGGCTCGGTGTCACTTCTCAGACTCGAGGTGGGAAGGAGGGACAAATGGCTAAGTGGGTGGGTGGGAGGGTCGTTGGCTACCTGCTGTGAACCCATGCCATGGATTCGAACCCTAGCTAGCCAGCCCGTGCGTGATGACTCATAGGAAAACAACACCAGCGTGCCATCACACCACACTGGCAGAACCCTCAACTCGTCATCTACTTTAGAACCACCCCCCCACCCCACCTACTTCCCCCCTCCAAAAAGGTATCCACTTTATCTATTGGTAGACGAGACTGTAGAGGACGTACAAAGGAACTTACCGTATATGTAGGCGAATACAACGACCTCGAGCAGGGCGGCGAAGGTAACGGGGAGAGGTATGGAATACAAATCCAGCAGCAGGACCACGTACATACCACCCTGGGGGAAAAAAAAAGAAATATAAACAATAGAGACGTAAGAACAACGAGAACATTCCATGGCGGCCAACGCGCAAAAGTGGAAAATCACAGAAAATGGGAATCAAAGGAAAGTGTTCAAAATTTGGGATCAAGGAAGAAATTGGGTCATGGAGACAAAGTAATTCGTTGTATAATTGGAATAAGGGAGAAAGTGGTTGGTTCATGAAAGCAACGTACATGTAAAATAGAAATCTTGTCTGAAAATGGTTCAGGCAAACAAATCATAATCACAACACCCGAAATCTCGGAAGAAAACGATACGCGCCGACTAGAATTTACAGCTTTAGTCAAAACTGCGATCAGGAAGAAAACGGGAGACGCGCAGAGAGAGAGAGAGAGAGAGAGAGAGAGAGAGAGAGAGAGAGAGAGAGAGAGAGAGAGAGAGAGAGAGAGAGAGAGAGAATCATATATATATCAACTGACTTATATTTCTTGTGTCTCCCCTGATGATGTGATTATTACACGAAAGTGCACTTGGGAACTTATCGTGTTTCATTTTCCACGAGGACTCGTAGGAATATGTGAGAAACTGCAGAAGCTGGTGACGGAGTTTGGTAAAGTGTGTGGAAGAAGAAAGTTAAGAGTAAATGTCAATAAGAGCAAGGTTATTAGGTACAGTAGGGTTGAGGGTCAAGTCAATTGGGAGGTGAGTTTGAATGGTGAGAGGCTGGAGGAAGTGAAGTGTTTTAGATATCTGGGAGTGGATCTGTCAGCGGATGGAACCATGGAAGCGGAAGTGGATCATAGGGTGGGGGAGGGGGCGAAAATTTTGGGAGCCTTGAAAAATGTGTGGAAGTCGAGAACATTATCCCGGAAAGCAAAAATGGGTATGTTTGAAGGAATAGTAGTTCCAACAATGTTGTATGGTTGCGAGGCGTGGGCTAAGGATAGAGTTGTGCGCAGGAGGATGGATGTGCTGGAAATGAGATGTTTGAGGACAATGTGTGGTGTGAGGTGGTTTGATCGAGTAAGTAACGTAAGGGTAAGAGGGATGTGTGGAAATAAAAAGAGCGTGGTTGAGAGAGCAGAAGAGGGTGTTTTGAAGTGGTTTGGGCACATGGAGAGAATGAGTGAGGAAAGATTGACCAAGAGGATATATGTGTCGGAGGTGGAGGGAACGAGGAGAAGAGGGAGACCAAATTGGAGGTGGAAAGATGGAGTGAAAAGGATTTTGTGTGATCGGGGCCTGAACATGCAGGAGGGTGAAAGGAGGGCAAGGAATAGAGTGAATTGGAGCGATGTGGTATACAGGGGTTGACGTGCTGTCAGTGGATTGAATCAAGGCATGTGAAGCGTCTGGGGTAAACCATGGAAAGCTGTGTAGGTATGTATATTGCGTGTGTGGACGTGTGTATGTACATGTGTATGGGGGGGTTGGGCCATTTCTTTCGTCTGTTTCCTTGCGCTACCTCGCAAACGCGGGAGACAGCGACAAAGTATAAAAAAAAAAAAAAAAAAAAAAAAAAAAAAATATATATATATATATATATAATATATATATATATATATATATATATATATATATATATATATATATATATATATATATAACCGGAGTGCGGGATGTATGGAGAGGATGAGTGAAGAGAGACACAGCACCTGAGGGATTACGCCCAGGGCGTCAACACAGTCACGTGACCACCGCCAGCGTCATATGGACGCGCCGTTGCTTGCTCGGCTGTGACGACGTGTTATTGTTGTTGTTCGTCTGTAGGTCCCGCGTCACCATGGCTGATGATAGGCATCATTAGAGCCGCGGTGTGTGTGTGTGTGTGTGTGTGTGTGTGTGTGTGTGTGTGTGTGTGTGTGTGTCGGGTGGTGGGGTAGGGAGAGGCAGGCAGGCCGCCCGCCCCCCAGGCGGTCCCAGGTAGTAGATATGCCTTATCATCATCCAGGGGAGCTTCCACGTCAACACCACCACACCGTCCCTCCTCCTCCTCACCTTTCATCAACCCGGCGATCAATAACATCCTTGAACATCCCCCACCCACCCTGGCTTTTGGCTCATAACATCACGAAGGTTGATGATGTGGGGCCAGAGTCACAGATACACACACACACACACTCACACTCTCTCTCTCTCTCTCTCTCTCTCTCTCTCTCTCTCTCTCTCTCTCTCTCTCTCTATGTACATAAATCAAACAGTCTGTTCGTACGCCACGGGGAGGGAGGGCCTTATATTACTTGTAGGGGGGCGTCGCGCCCCTCGCCCCTTCTCCCCCCTCCCTCCCCCACCATCTCTCAGCCATTCTCTACTATCAACTAACTTAAATCTACATACGCTGTCTGTATTAACCATATCCCTCAGTCCTTCCATTCCATTCATCCACTACACTTAGATTATCAAAGTACTTCTTTAAGTCGTATTCTATTTTAACAAGTTCCTTGTTCATTTCATGTTCTCCTGGTGTTCTATTCTTACACTTATCCACACCATCAAAATAGTTTTAAGAAAAACTCAAAAGACGTGATCATGTCACCCCTCACTCCTCTCTCTTCAGAAGTGGTCAAATCTAAGGCCTTTACAAACCTTTCCCTATCACTCATCTCTTCTGATCTGGACCTTCTCTATCAGCTCTAGGTGCTCCTTCACGTACGGTGACCCAACTTGAGAAGCATAGCTTAGTATGTGGCCTTATGTAGGCTGTGTGTGTGGGTGTGTGTGTGTGCGTGTATGTATATACATGTGTATGGGGGTGGGTGGGTGTGTGTGTGTGTGTGTGTGTGTGTGTGTGTTAATACAACACACGAGTTCCAGATCTCCATCAACAACTCTACCACACTGTACACCACCTTGACCAACACAGACAGCTACCTCTACAGCCCCATTATCATTATTACTATCATTACAATTATCATTATCATTATCATTATAATTATCATTATTATTATTATTATTATTATTATAATTACTATTATTATTATTATTATTATTATTATTATTATTATTATCATCTTCATAATAAAAATTATTTATCAACTATAGTGAGGATATGTGGCAGTTCTTTTCTGTTCTCGGCGCTACCTCGCTAACGCGGGAAACGACAAACAAGTATGAAATAACAATCATTACTATCTTATTTTATCATTATTATTACTATTATCATTATGAATATTTTATCATTAATTACTGTTATTATTATTATTTACATTATCACGTTACATCACCACAGGAGACTACAATACAGCCCTACCACACTAATACAACTACAATAACCAATACATCGTACAGGGAAAGAAATACAACCAGTGTATTAAACAGAAGACTCACTGAACTCACTCCATACAGTAATAACCAAAAGACGCTGTAATGAACTGGTAATGGGATAAGCAGACGATACGGTAATTGCAAACACGATAATTAACAGACGGTACGGTAATTACCGGAAGATACTGTAATTAACGGGTGCTCCAACAACCAGAGGTAGTAATTACTAGATACAGTAACCACCAGACGGTACAGCAGTCACCAGATGGTACAAAACATATCAATCACTAATGAATCAAAATGTCGGGTCAGAACCAGTCTACGTGCATTTAAAGACATACATATCCCATCTACGTCCCTGGTATGCGACAGGTCAATCTATTAGCATATGACCGATCTCTCAAGTAATGACACGGGGGTCAAGACTACCTGACGAGATCTCTATAACCCCAAGAGGACCCCCTCGTTGTAAGGTCAGGTCTCGATCGCGTGTCCTCGACTTAGGCGAGGCATTTCAAGTTCTTGGGAGAGGCGGGGTTGGAGGCTGGCTGTGGTGGCGGAGGCTGCCTCTCTCTCTCTCTCACTCTCTCTCTCTCTCTCTCTCTCTCTCTCTCTCTCTCTCTCTCTCTCTCTCTTCCCTAGTGTCTCGTTTTTTGTTTTTTGTTTTTAAACGTCGGTGAGGTTGGGTGAAATAACGCGGGCGGGGTATTGGGAAACAATGGAGGGCCGAGGCACCAACGGGGCTGCTGCCTCTCTGAATGGGCGAGAGGCATCCGACACAAAGGGAAACACACAGTCTGTGTCTTCCTCCTTCCTCCTTTCTTTTTTGGTCTGTTGATGTTCAGAAGTGAACATATCTGGTGAGAGTTCAAGCTGTTCATGTCCTATGGTGTTAAGAGAGAAAACGGAGAATCACTGAGTCCATAGTTACACACACACACACACACACACACACACACACACACACACACACACACATATATATATATATATATATATATATATATATATATATATATATATATATATATATATATATATATATATATATATATCCTACCATGAGCCAGGTACCCATTTCCTCGAACAAATTCTAAGGGCCGAATGATGAACAGCTGGGTTGACTGTGGACCGACTACCACAACCAGGATTCGAACCCTTGCTCTCGACCCTGAACTGCCCGTGAATACGTCACGGTCAGGAACGTTAACCACAACACCACAGTCATCCATAACTACCCATCACCTCACACAATCAAAGACGAGGGAGTATTCTGAGCGTATGGAAGGGAAGAGATAGCGCAAAGTTGGCAAAAAAAATAATAATCTTGCTAACATAAACAAGTTTCCATCTTGACATGTGGGGCGTCTTCGTCATCTACGAAGTGTTCATGGTGAACTTAGAGAAAGAGAACAACCCTCACTGAAGAACAGCAAGACAGAAAACTGGCAATACAGTAGTTGAATTAGACGACGTTGTATCCAAACTGGCTCTCTGTTGATGGGGTTATTAGAGTAAACAATGAGTTTACCAGAAAATCTCTGAATTTAAAAAGCAAAATCTTTTTTCCGCCTAAAAAATAAATAAATGATACAATAATAGTAATAATTGATACAATAATAGCAAAAAATGATACAATAATACTAATACTAGTAATAATAATGATTATACAAATAATAATAATGTTAATCACTACAATATTGCAAAGGAAAATATAAAGTCAGAGATACTTTTAAGTACGTCAGATGGTAAACGAGTTGTAGACCTTTGGAGGGATACGAACCCCAGCTTATCTGACTGCACCAAAAAACCCATCGAACCAGTGGTGTATCAAAAAAGGAAAAGTTTTAACCTGTGCGTGAAAAATGATATATTTACAGGTGTAACTGATGGAGGTAGCTAGTGTTGGGGTTCAATATGGGAGTATAAATAGATATCATAAACTGCTCTATACACGCCGATGCTTTCCAGCTGTGTGTGTGTGTGTGTGTGTGTGTGTGTGTGTGAAAAGAAGAAGAGGGATTCGAAGCGTACTGAGGACAGAATCGTACACACGACAGATGTTTGCTGGCGACGGTGGCAAATGCTGGGCAAGATGATGGAGTGAGCGGCGATGAGGCTTCGCATAGTATGAGGTGACGACGAGAATGGATGAAGTTGGTTTTCAAGGTCACTTCAGAGGATGACTGATGATGATGATGATGATGACGGTGACGAAAACGGCGTGTGTGTGTGTGTGTGTGTGTGTGTGTGTGTGTGTGTGTGTGTGAGTGTGTGTGTGTGTGTGTGTGTGTGTGTGTACTTCGATGTTGATTATAATCATTCTGGGCAAAAAAAAAAAAAAAAGACGTTTCGGCAGATGTGAACAATGAGAAAACAAGACCAAATGATGAATAAATAACAAACTGCGAAGATGGTCTATAATCGTCTCTAGAATATTGAATCTCACGAAATTATATTTGGATATTTCAGAGAGTCTGATGTTATTATTAAAGTGATCGTACCGTCGCTGCAAACCCGGAGTTGAGAAGGTTTGGTCGGATGGGTTACAGCACGGCTCTCTCTCTCTCTCTCTCTCTCTCTCTCTCTCTCTCTCTCTTCTGTAGCTGTGTGTTTTTACATTTATCACTCAACATGACCTACGTTGACGGAGTAATTCTGTTTTGGGGCTAAATGATCCAGTCTCTTTGGGGGAGAGAGAGAGAGAGAGAGAGAGAGGGGGAGAGAGAGAGAGAGAGAGAGAGAGAGAGAGAGAGAGAGAGAGAGAGAGAGAGAGAGAGAGAGAGAGAGAGAGGCGCCTGGACAGCGTTAGGAAGAAGACTCTCATGTGCCTGGCGAAGGATGGTGAACATTCCTCTACTTCGTTGTGAACGCAGCCCTAACCCACCAGCGACCATTACCGTCCATAAGCCACGCTGCAAAACGACCAGGCCAGGGGCGTCCCATACCCACAAGCAAACGCGTAGAACGAAAGGTCAACAGACATCACCGCATCTCTTCAACTTTAAAGTGGTCCACGCCGCTGGACCAAAGGTCCTCCTGGCCCGAAAAACAAACGTCAAAAAGCGAGGGCTTCGGATCCGCCCACGAAGACCATAACAAGATGAACACCAGCGAGTGAGGACCCAACACTGAGAGAGAGAGAGAGAGAGAGAGAGAGAGAGAGAGAGAGAGAGAGAGAGAGAGAGAGAGAGAGAGAGAGAGAGAGAGTTCGTGAGTTCAGGTGTGGACGCGGGAAACGCCATGGCCCAACCAAGGAGGAGCCGAAGGAGGAACGCGCCTTATCAGGCGTCCTCCGTCAAAACGCGCGTTTCATTTACGACCTTCTCTCCTCCACCCACCCACCCTCCACCCACTGCCCTTCAAACTGTGCCCTCCAACCTCGACCGAAGGAGGAAGAGCTACCGTTGTGTTCAAGGATCGTCCCGTACCCTCACAGTACACACACAGACACACACACACGTACACAAGGTCGTGAGGCAACTCACCCTAGTACAGCAGGTGAGGGTGCCACAGAACATAGCGGCACACAAGCAGCCCACTGAGCCACAGGCGCTTGTCCTGTAGAACCGGATGCTCGTCCATGATGGACGCGACCATCGCCTGCACCTGCACGAACTGCAACGAACGTTCCATTAGTTAATCATGACGTGATTCTTTTAGCATATTCCTCATACCCTAAACAACGCTATAATATACTGACAGGCGAAGTTAGGATGTCTATAGTTTATATATATATATATATATATATATATATATATATATATATATATATATATATATATACCGGAGTGTAACTTACATTAATGATTATATAACAGAATAATCCAAGCACTATTGATATATATAAACAATTTCATCTACACTTTAAAGAAATTCCTTAAATTTACTTGATGGATAAGTGATACGGTGTTATCAATGGAACTAATATATATAATCGGCTGTCTCATTAACTGTTACCGATATATTAAGGACTGGCTAGCTTATCTACAGCTTATCACTGTTATCTCTCTCACGGTAAATGATAAGGTTGTAATCCTAATATAGTTGTGAAACATATAACATTTATACAATGAAACTGAAACACTCATTAGAATAAGGCAGGACTCACACGAACATTAGGGGACGAAAAACATAAAAACATGGAGTTATACAAAGTTAAAACCATATATATATATATATATATATATATATATATATATATATATATATATATATATATATATATATATATTTTTTTTTTTTATGCTTTGTCGCTGTCTCCCGCGTTTGCGAGGTAGCGATATATATATATATATATATATATATATATATATATATATATATATATATATATATATATATTGAACTGGCTCACTTTTGTAGAGTTTATAATCTTTTATCTAATCTAAACTGACGATCATACAGATGTTCGTAATGTTATATACGAGGAGCTGGTAACACTGCCAGGTGGGGAGGAAAGGGGTTAGGGAGAGGTGGCAGGCGGGGAGAGGTTCGGAGAGGTGTGACAACCGGCAACACTGCCAGGTGGGGAGGAAAAGGGGTTTCGGTGTGTTTTGTTCCCCCCCCCGCGCGCGCGCGCGCGTTATGGCCGCGCTACCGGTGGGCGGACGAGGGTGACTTACGATGGAGTCGACGCCCAGGAAGAAGAGCATCAGGAAGAACAGCGCAGACCACAGGGGCGCCAGGGGCAACAGGGCCAGGGCCTCAGGGTACATGATGAAGGCCAGGGCCGGACCTGGGAGAGAGAGAGAGAGAGAGAGAGAGAGAGAGAGAGAGAGAGAGAGAGAGAGAGAGAGAGAGAGAGAACAAACATTACTTCACTATACTTTTTTTTGGGGGTGGGTTATGATGACGTCATATCTCCAGGCGTTGGGAGGGGGGGTGGGGGGGGGTTATCATGACGTCACATCTCCACGGGGGAGGAGGGTGTGTGTGGGGGGGGGGGCGGGGTGGTGTCATTCCCATATCTCATATACAATCTATTCCAGTGACCTCAACAATGACCTGACCCCTCCCCCCTCCCCCCTCTTGACCTCGCGTTGGGGGAGGGGGAGGAGGGAGGGAGGGTCACACACACACACACACACACACACACACACTCACCCCCAGTGGTGACGTCGGCGATATGCGTGTCCATCTGGTGCGCCAGAAATCCCAGGACGGAGAAGACAGCGAAGCCGGCGAAGACCGAGGCGGCGCAGTTGACGAAGGGGATCACAAGGGCGTCTCGAAGGCAGTCGTTGCGGAAGCCGTTGAAGGACCCCATGGTGACCAGCGTCCCCCAGCCAGAGCCCAGCGAGAAGAATATCTGCACGGCTGCGGCCGCCCACACCTGACGGAGGCGCAGAAGAAGATGAGGGACAGAGGTACTGCTTCAGCGGCCGCCCACACCTGACGGAGGCGCAGAAGAAGATGAGGGGCAGGTGTACAGCTTCAGCAGCCCACACCTGACGGAGGGGCAGAAGATGAGGGACAGAGGTACTGCTTCAGCAGCCCACACCTGACGGAGGGGCAGACCCTAACTTTAACACCACATGACCTAGGACGACTGACGTCATCCTCTCGATTACTCTCAGGGTCAAGCATGATTACACGACTATGATTACTTGATCAACCCAGTGATTACATGAACCTATGTAATCACGAGTATATGAAGGTCCTCTCTCTCTCTCTCTCTCTCTCTCTCTCTCTCTCTCTCTCTCTCTCTCTCTCTCTCGCTCTCTCTCGTGCTTCGTTTTACGTTAAGAAAACTT
Source organism: Panulirus ornatus (assembly GCF_036320965.1). Classification (NCBI taxonomy): domain Eukaryota; kingdom Metazoa; phylum Arthropoda; class Malacostraca; order Decapoda; family Palinuridae; genus Panulirus; species Panulirus ornatus. The sequence goes on along the minus strand of NC_092246.1, from coordinate 20,165,256 downwards.
ACGTCAAACAAGAAACACGAATATGCAAAAGAGGTAATGAATGAATGACTTATTGATCATCATATCATTTTGATATTAAACTTTAACACAGAGAGAACTGTATAACACAGGAATATATGAAGCCCTGGACGGTGTATGTGTGTGTGTGTGTGTGTGTGTGTGTGTGTGCGTGTGTGTGTGTGCGTACGTACATCCAAGCTAAACAGCTTATAGAAGTCCGGGTAGATGTAGTAGATGATCCCATCCGTGGCTCCTGGGAGAGTGACGCCCCTCACGAACAACACGAACAGCATGACGAAGGGGAAGGTGGCGGTGAACCACAGCACCTGCAACACACGTACAAATATGTGGTCAGTAGCGCATGCGTCCTGGGCCAGTGAATCACAGCACCTGCAACACACGTACAAATATGTGGTCAGTGGCGCATGCGTCCTGGGCCAGTGAACCACAGCACCTGCAACACACGTACAAATATGTGGTCAGTAGCGCATGCGTCCTGGGCCAGTGAATCACAGCACCTGCAACACACGTACAAATATGTGGTCAGTGGCGCATGCGTCCTGGGCCAGTGAATCACAACACCTGCAACACACGTACAAATATGTGGTCAGTGGCGCATGCGTCCTGGACCAGTGAATCACAGCACCTGCAACACACGTACAAATATGTGGTCAGTAGCGCATGCGTCCTGGACCAGTGAATCACAGCACCTGCAACACACGTACAAATATGTGGTCAGTGGCGCATGCGTCCTGGACCAGTGAATCACAGCACCTGCAACACACGTACAAATATGTGGTCAGTGGCGCATGCGTCCTGGACCAGTGAATCACAGGTCATAGGGACCACGTTACACAGAGGACGTGCCCTGTTCGAGGTCAAACTTTGACGTGTCCTTAAGTGTCTCCAACGTACTGAAGACGAGTCTGAAGGTCACACACACACACACACACACACACACACGTCAGAGACACGTACTGAACATGAATATATCATGTTTGTTTATATTCATAAAAAAAAAAATTCTTAGAACAACAGGTCAGAAAAACCTTAGCGTCTGGCGCCTCTGCTACAACAACAACAACAACAACAACAACAACAACCCCTACAACCTTGGCACTGAATTATCATCACCTCCTCCCAGCGTGAGGGGGGGGGGGGAGAGGAGGGGGTCTTCTCTGCAGGAGGGCAACACTGGGCCATCCACGCCCTTCCCTCAGGCCTTACCCAGCAACCGAAGACGGGCGGGGCACTCAGGACCCGAAGGGAGGAGGGGCGGCGACGCCCCCGCCCGCCCCCACCCACAGTCGCCAAGGGGGACGACCGACCCCGACCCATACCAGAGGCACAACACCCACGTGTCGTTGAGGCACAACACCCACGTGTCGTTGAGGCACAACACCCGCGTGTCGTGGAGGCACAACACCCACGTGTCGTTGAGGCACAACACCCACGTGTCGTTGAGGCACAACACCCGCGTGTCGTGGAGGCACAACACCCACGTGTCGTTGAGGCACAACACCCACGTGTCGTTCAGGGCGACAAAAATGGCGAGGGAAAAGGGGGATCACTTCAGAGGTGAGAGGGTCGTGTGTGTGCCGGTCCCGCCTGTGTTATCAGGTCCCGGGAGAGGGAGGGGGGAGGGGGAGACAGGTGAGAGGGAGAGAGGAGAGGGAGAGGGAGAGGGAGAAAGGTGAGGGTGAGGAGGGGCAGGGAGGAGAGGGAGAGGGAGAGAGGTGAGGGGGAGGGGCAGGGAGGAGAGGGAAGAGGAAGGGAGATTGAGGGAGGGGGAGAAGGCTGAGAGAAGGCCGGGAGAATGGACGGATAAATGAGGACAAGTGGCAGATGAAGAGAGGGGAGGGGGAAATGATTAAAAAAAAAATAGGTAAAAAAATGTTGGGGAGAGCCGAGAGTGAATGAGGGGGAGTGTGTCGGGCAACAGACAAAGGTAAGGAGGAGAGAGAGAGAGAGAGAGAGAGAGAGAGAGAGAGAGAGAGAGAGAGAGAGAGAGAGAGAGAGAGAGAGAGAGACGTTGAGACAGAGGGAGAGATGCCAGCACTGTGACGTGTCTGATGGAGTATGGTGGTCTCGTCCCTCGCTGCTGACGTATAAGGTTACCCCCCCCCCCCCCCCCGTGAACACCAGGAGTCAATCTAATGAGTGTGACCTTTTAATTTGACCCCAGCCCCCTCACCCCCCCCCCAATTTGACCTCCAACCCCCTCTACCTCGAGAGGACGATGAATAAACCCGGGTTCGTAACGTTGTTCTCAACCAATGTGTTGCATCGTCGTGATCAATGATCGTATTGTTGTACTGGAAGGTCGTCCCGTCGTGCTCAAGGGCCGTACCCGTCGTGCTCAATGGGTCGTAGCGTCGTGCTCAAGGGGTCGCACCGTCGTTCTCAAGGGGTCGTACCGTCGTGCTCAAGGGTCGTACCGTCGTGCTCAAGGGTTGCACCGTCGTGCTCATGTGTCGCACCGTCGTGCTCAAGGGATCGCATCGTCGTGCTCAAGGTGTCGCCCCTTCGTGCTCAAGGAGTCGTACCGTCGTGCTCAAGGGTCGTACCGTCGCACTCAAGGGTCACACAGTCGTATACACATCAATCCTCGTGAAAGACCACTAGTTTCCCCCTCCACAATAAAACACCAGCGTCAGATGATGGGAAACAGCGAGAGCAGACATGTCGTAACATTTCCCTACCACCGTCTGGGTCCGTCCAGGCACGGAGGCCCGACACATACCTCAAAGCCGTGAAATAAGTTAACTCGCGTTCCAGGCACCGACTGCTACCTTCCCCACACTATATCACACGACACGTCTAACGTGGACACTTGTAAAAAAAAAAAATGAAATAAACTCTTTCAAATATGGAATTCTACTCGGCACTTTTGCCAATGTCAATAACAATATTTCTCAACATCTTACCATATCACCAGCTGCATATATATATATATATATATATATATATATATATATATATATATATATATATATATATATATATATATATATATATATATATATATATATATATATATATATTGAAATGATGCAACAGGCTGATGGTAGGGTAACAAGACTGTGTGTATCCTCCTGCATCTCATCCCATGATGGTGTAGAGTCATGGTATCTGGCAACAGGCGCACAATACCACGATGACCAGAGGTATGGCCCACACCACACATGGGGGACTCCAACAACATGTCGTCAACTCCAACACGTCCTCACTCTCGAACTCTCAAGGCTATCCCATCCACACAACCCCGTTGGGGATCACGCTACCTACAGACGGATCACCACCAGACGATGACCTGTCCTTCCACACGCTCCTCAGTGCATCCAGGACCGCCGTTAGCCTCCCACCTCTTTCCCTCCCCTCCAGCGTCCTTGGTTCCACCTGCTGACACGTCCACTCCTCCCAGGCATCTAAAGACCTTCACATCTTCCAGGTTCTCCCCATACAAACTAGTCCTCAAGCTATTCTGTCTCACCCGTCACCCCACCCACCTCCCTCTATAGCACCTCATTACCTCGCTTTTATTCCCATTTACCCACAACTTTCCTCTTTCACTCACTCTCCCGAGCCCTGTTCCATGTTACTGGAGTTTCTCTCTGGGAAAAGCAACTGATTTACGACCAGCGTCTCGTTCACTCTCACTGATTCATTTGTACAGGTGCCATCGACAAATGTAGTGTGCACACCCTATGCTCATCCTGTGAGCGGGAGTGGTAAGGGTTAGTTACAGATACCGAACACCAGCAGTTCGCTCGAAGACCCCCCTCGCATTTACTACCCTCGCCATCCCGGAAACCACTCCCCCTCTTCCTTTCCTACTCTTCCAGGGTAACACTTCTCATCTGCACTGAGTAACTTTCCATTTACCCCCTTACATTCGTAGCATCTTCCACAAGGCATCTCTGTTAACCTTATCATATACTTTTCCCCAGATCCATAAACACCACACGAGCCGCTTGTCTTCCTCGGATATTTCTCACACAAACTCATCAAATCAAACACCTGATCCACACATCCTCCACCCACTCCGGAAACCACAGTGTTCCACCACAGTCTGATGCCTTATGTATGCCACCCATCCCCTCACATCACCACTCTCCCCTCCACCTAAACCAGGTGTACTCAACACACTCATACCTCAGGAATTCGAGCATTCAGTTGTGTGTGTCCCTTGCCAGACATCACGCTCCTCACTTTTGGCCACGCACACGCACTCAATACCTTGCCTCTCCAATCAACAATACTTTCACACGTCTTCTACTACTACCACTACTACTACTACATTAACAACCACTACTACTACTACTACTACTCCTGCTCCTACTATTACTAATAATAATACAACAATAAACAACAACAACAGATAACAATAATAATAATAATAATAATAATAATAATAATACAATAATAATAATAATAATAATAATAGTAATGATAATGATAATAATGACAAAAATAATATCCTAAATTCCCCTCATATCATGTAACCTCACGTGTTACTTAAGGTTAAATCTAACATCATTTCAGCAATGTCACAGTGCACGACACACTACGCCAGCCATGTGGCACCTCCATGTAGCAGAGACTAGCAACCTTCACCACAACACACGTCCTTAGTAGATTTGAAAGACGGGGCAGAGCCTGGGGCAATCTCTCAACAACGGGTTGGGTCCTCACCTTCCCTAGGATCCTGACGCCCTTGAAGATGCAGAGGAAGACGAAGGCCCACACCAGCAGGGCGGCCAACACCAGCCTCCATTGTAGACCATCAGCGTTCTCAATGCCAGGGGAGATTTCCAGGACCACGTTGCTGGAAGAGACGTGGAAGAGGAAGTGAGTCTTCTGTGTCTGTCTGTCTGAGTCCTTTTTTTTTTTTGTCAGGTGAGACGCCACGGGGCAACCGAATGCATGAATCGACATCATATTAACTCTCTCTCTCTCTCTCTCTCTCTCTCTCTCTCTCTCTCTCTATATATATATATATATATATATATATATATATATATATATATATATATATATATATTTCCTAGCCTGAAGGCAGGTCCTCATTTTCTCGACCAGCTCCTAGGTGAGGATCAACAGCTGGGTTGACTGTGGACCGTCTACCGCAACCAGGATTCGAACCCATACGCTCGACCCTGGGCGGCCCGTGAATGCGTTACACGGTCAGGAATGCTAACTCTCTGTGGCGTCTCAGCTAACATGAAAAAAAAAAAAGTAAACTTGGACCAAGGTGGCAAAAACAAGAAGTCATCCTTAAAAAAAAAAAAAAAGACAGAAAACGGAAGGCGGTCAACTCACTGGAAGAACTCGTCGGCAGGTGACATCAGGTTCGCTCTGTCTCCCACAGTCAGGTTGGTGAGCACAGCCAACTGTCGGCACGAGAGGGACACAACAATGTGTATAATAACAACAACAACAACAACAACAACAACAATAATAATAATAATAATAATAATAATAATAATGAGGTTATGATGGCTAGTGTCCGTAATTGGAGATACAAATCAAATTTGAATTACATTCGCTCTCTCTCTCTCTCTCTCTCTCTCTCTCTCTCTCTCTCTCTCTCTCTCTCTCTCTCTCTCTCGTGCCCTTGCTCTCCCCACAGTACCTGGGAGCACCTGTCGGTGTTCCACGGGTTGTCGCAAGAGGCCCAGGGCACCTGGGACGACATGGAGTACGAGAAGAAAACGAGAGGGTAGGCCACTATGATGCTGTAGTAGGTGCTGGCGATCAAGCTAACGATGAAGGTGGCGTAGCCGATGCCTGCAGGAGAAGGGAGACCGGGAGGGAGAAAGAGAGGAGGTTATAATCGTCCAAGTTCCACTCAGGGAAGACATGGAGCTTCTACAGGAGAGTCTCATCAATAAATAAATACCACAGCTCACCTTATCAATACGACATCTTTACCATTAAGTCATTGGAGTAATAACTTATTCCCAAAAGATACACAAAAAATATATATATAAATGATATTACAACCACACCAAAGGCATAAACAAGCATTAGGAAAAAGCAATAATTCTCATAATCATACATTTCTTTGTCTTTCAGGTAAGGTGTCAGTATAAATCCCGAATCAGCACATAGGATTAATGAAAAAAAAACACATCTCGATAACCAAACTATTATAGAGTACAAGATAGTGGTCAGTTATAGAACACAATAACCCATTATAGATGTATTATGGTGTGTGTGTGTGTGTGTGTGTGTGTGTGTGTGTGTGTGTGTGGCACCATCTTACCTACCATTACAACTGGTGGGTCAACCACCTCACAGTCGCTCTGCACTGACCTAGTGACCGAGTACCTGGCTTACCTAGTAAATGACTCGCTTCCTGGTCAACGTCAAATCAGCCTAGTACCTCCTGACGTCATCTGACCCTCACACACACACACACACACACACACACACACACACACACACACACACCACACACACACACACACACACACACACACACACACACTATACATCGACCACACTTTTCACAAACGCGTTGACCAGAAGAGATGGGGCCTCTCTACCACCACCTACTTCCTACCTAATCAACCAACCCGTCCACACACACACACACACACACACACACACACACACACCTCGAAGCCTTAACACAGCAACACACAAACGCCCCAGAAGAAAAATATATCTCCACCACCTCCACGGGGCGCCACGCGAGAGTTTCATGATGACCAAGATCGGGCTAAAAGTTCCCTCACAACAGCAGCTCTCGCCTCCTCCTCCCTCCTCCTCGTCCTTCTTCTTCTCCTCCTCTTCCTCCTCCTCCTCCTCCTCCTCCCCCCCTCAACCCAAGATTACAAGCAACGAAGACTTTACCTCTTCCCCCCCCCCCACCTCTCTCTTTTTCTGCCTCGTAACTTAGAGAGAGAGAGAGAGAGAGAGAGAGAGAGAGAGAGAGAGAGAGAGAGACGAACTCCTGGCTTTAACTTGGGGACCTGAAGCGCCCAGGAGGGACTGGGTGGAGGAGGGGGTGTGGGGGGGTCTTCTACTCCCGGAGCGCCCTACCAACGTGAGCCTGATGACCCTAAACTTCCTCCAGGAGGAGTTGACCCCTTTACGACCGAAAATGACCTCGGTCGTTCGTCCACGCCGGTGACCCCGTACGGAGGTGACGACCCTCCCCCCCTCCCACCACCACCTAACATCCCTACTTTAACATTACTCTTAGAGCAGTTTTCTCTCATCCTATCCTTGGTTTCTCACCTAAGCTACTCCGATCCTTTGCCTCTGTATAGCACAGTATTCCCTCCAAAGCCACACCAACACATATGTCAGGGGACTCTCGACCATATAAGAGACTGTGTTGTATAGTCTCTCACAAACAAACATTAGACTTTGAAACATTACCACTGTCTTAACAACCAGATATTAAACACTGGCCAGACGATATGCCACAGAAACTTAAAAACATTCAAGACACTTTAGATTTATACTTAAAAGACTTTAAATTTATACCTAAAATATAAAATCTACACCTAAAAACTTAAGATTTATACCTAAATTACTAGGATTTTTACCTTAAGACTTAAGATCTATACCTAAAACACTTAGATCTATACCTAAAACAAGTTTAGATTTTTACCTAAAATACTATGATTTATACCTAAAAAATTAAGATCTATAACTAAATCACTTAGATTTATACCTAAAAGACTTAAATCTATACCTAAAATACTAGGATTTATACCTAAAAAGTCAGATTTATACCTAAAACACTTAGATATATACCTAAAAGCCTTAGGTTTGTACCTAAAAGACAAAATTGTTAACAAAAAAAAAACATTAATATCTAAAAGATACAAGTGTACCTAAAATACTTAAATTTATACCCAAAATATAAGACCCTTATTTGAACAACGCTCTTACTCTACCGCACACACCAAACCACAACCTCTAACACACACACACCCCCCAACCCCACCTCAGGGAACGTGGCTCGTAAAAACAAAAAAGAAAAAAGAAAGTGGGGAAGGAGGGTTGTGGGCTGGGCGGGCGGGCCCCTCTCAGCGCACGGGCAGAGGGGAGGGTTGTGGGCTGGGTGGGCGGGCGCGCCCCTCTCAGCGCAACGCGCGGGCAGAGGGGAGGGTTGTGGGCTGGGTGGGCGGGCGCGCCCCTCTCAGGGCGCCGGGCAGAGGGGAGGGTTGTGGGCTGGGTGGGCGGGCTCGCCCTTCTCGCACGGGCAGAGGGGAGGGTTGTGGGCTGGGTGGGCGGGCGCGCCCCCCTCAGCGCGCGGGCAGAGACCTACCTACCTTTGAACATCGGAGCTGCGTTGAAGATCGAGATGGAGCCGGAGGATGTAAACTGACCCAGACCAGACTCCAGGAAGAAGAGAGGAAGGCCAATCATCAACAGCATCACTAAGTACGGGAACAGGAACGCTCCTGTGGGTCAAGGAACAGGAACATGACACGCTGGGTCAAGGAACAGTTAGCAACATGACACGCTGGGTCAAGGAACAGTTAGCAACATGACACGCTGGGGTCAAGGAACAGTCAGTAACATGACACGCTGGGTCAAGGAACAGTTAGCAACATGACACGCTGGGGTCAAGGAACAGTTAGCAACATGACACGCTGGGTCAAGGAACAGTTAGCAACATGACACGCTGGGGTCAAGGAACATGAAGTAACATGACACGCTGGGTCAAGGAACAGTTAGCAACATGACACGCTGGGGTCAAGGAACATGAAGTAACATGACACGCTGGGTCAAGGAACAGTTAGCAACATGACACGCTGGGGTCAAGGAACAGTTAGCAACATGACACGCTGGGTCAAGGAACAGTTAGCAACATGACACGCTGGGGTCAAGGAACATGAAGTAACATGACACGCTGGAGTCAAGGAACAGGAACATGACACACTGGGGTCAAGGAACATGAAGTAACAGTTAGTAACATCACCACAGCCTGGGTCAGGAACAGTAACACCACATTACAGGTAGTTCTACCAGAAACTGTTATGTTATTATCAAAAGAACAATGAACAATTTGCAGCCAGCCACAATGGGTTACTGAGTCTACCGTGAACAGGCTGAATATCACGAGAGACAGAAACTCCCTCCTTTATTATAACAAATTATTTCTAATAATAATAATAATAATAATAATAATAATAATAATAATAATAATAATAATGCTACTACTACTACTACTACTACTACTACTAAAAATAATGATAATAATAATAATAATAATGAAAATTATTATTATGATTATTATTATTATCAACATGAAATATAATTTACACAAACATCAACAAATTGTTGTCCCTATTACCTTACTATTTCATAATCATTTACCACCTGGTAACAGCATATTATCATGCTAATGATCAGATTCTTGCAGTAATAAGGTCTATTACAAACAGCCTAATGGTAATATAAATTATCTAAATACCTGAGATTATTTTTCTAATGTTCTATATATAAGATTTGTATTATTGATACGCAATAACATGTCTTTTTTTATATATTTATATACAAAACAGTGCATATGAAGTGAAAGCCTAGACACTTCTAATTCGAGAGAGAGAGAGAGAGAGAGAGAGAGAGAGAGAGAGAGAGAGAGAGAGAGAGAGAGAGAGAGAGAGAGAGAGAGTACGTGGTCACAGAGGCAGATAGATGGCAAACAGATAATACAAAGATAAGGAGATAGATGTATCTTACGAAGCAGGAACACTATACAATGTAATCAACCACCACAACATCTAGTGTCACTTACCACCAGCGTCTGTGAGAGTTAAGGGTCATTAAACCAGTGGAGAGTCGTTAGACCAACAGTACTAACATACACGTTCAACATATACAAGGGACTCTCCTATTTCTCTGTAATTTGAGCCATAATTTCTACCCATCTCTACGACCATCCCTGAAAACTGTACGTCTTGTGTGAAAATCATTTACATTGTATTTCTCATCGTAAATAATACACCAAGACATCTATAAAACAACATACTACTGTTGTTTAATTCCTGTACTTTCAAATATGGCTTACATACTTTCAAAGTTTCTTTTAATATCACAATAAGACTCATTGTCTCTGCCACTCTAGTGGTTACAGACAGTCATGACTACAGCGAGATACAGTACAGTATCTTGTAACTCATTTATCTATGTAATATTCTGCCATAACTTTGTCTTCCTCCTGGCTACAGCTTACACTGACTGCGACAGTGTAAATATCCTGCCCGTGTATTACATACTTTGCTGTAGATAATAAATATGTCAGTTATCAATGTAAACTGGAATCAGTATCATTTAACGTTTTCTCGACCTGCGATGAAAATGGTATGAGAGAAAATGGGAACAGAAGATGGTAACCTAAAGGAAAACTCGGTCATTATTATTTTTTTTTTCTTTAAACTTCTGCTTTATGAGAGAAAGTCTCAGTAAATCAATTATGAATCTCATTACAACGCAACGATAACTAATAAATTACCAGACATGTGAATGTCTTAATCTTTTGAAATTACGTTATTCAATCAAGATGTCAGGTAATGTATTCATAGCCTAGTTCGTTCAATCTACATTGTGTATACACACCTGTGGCACACACCTGTAATGGATAGACGTAGAATATCAACATTTAGAACTATGACTATGGAATATAGTCCCCTGAGCGACCGTTAATTCACATAAAAGTTAAAAATCTGTCGACGTAGTGAAGTGGTGTACATGCCTTCCGGTGTTAACCTTATGTTACTTGACCATAATGTAGGAGCCTCCTTAACCTAGCTGGAGTACACGGGAAGTACACGGGAGTACTTGATGATTCGCCCCCCTACCCTCACCTTGTTTTTTATGCTATGCAATGTTCAGCTAGGTAAGGTAAAGTAAGGTTATGTTATGCTATGCTAGGATAGGTTTTGTTTTGTTAGGTTTTCTTTAGGTTTGGGTACAAAGCTGACGTAATCTATCCTAAACCTAACCTAACATAGCCTAACCTAACCTAACCTGACCTAACCTAGCCTAACCTAACCTAACCTGACCTAACCTGACCTAACCTAACCTAGCCTAACCTAACCTAACCTAACCTAACCTAGCCTAGCCTAACCTAACCTAACCTGACCTAACCTGACCTTACCTAACCTAACCTAACCTAGCCTAACCTGACCTAACCTAACCTGACCTAACCTAACCTGACCTAACCTAGCCTAACCTAACCTAGCCTAACCTAACCTAACCTGACCTAACCTAACCTGACCTAACCTAACCTAACCTAACCTGACCTAACCTAACCTAACCTAGCCTAACCTAACCTAACCTAGCCTAACCTAACCTAACCTGACCTGACCTAACCTAACCTGACCTAACCTAACCTAACCTAACCTGACCTAACCTAACCTGACCTGACCTGACCTAACCTAACCTAACCTAACCTAACCTAGCCTAACCTAACCTAACCTAGCCTATAATAACGTTGGAGAGAGGCGGATGAGGGCAAATTTCAGGTGACCCCGAACTTGCTCATACAGCGAACACAACTAAAACAACGTAACTAAGAGCATTATGAAACTACAAGTGTCTCTTAATCATTATTTACCGATCAAGAAGAGAAATATAAACACAAGTTTTCGTAGCAACACTACAACGGTTCTGAAGTGAGTGGCTTCAGATCAATCGGGTCTGGAACAAGAGGTAAAAACTTTACTTGTAGGTTCTGAAATCCCAGGCAAACGCAGACGTAATACTCCAAGACATGGCCAAACTGACTCTCTCATCTCGTTCCTAGGAAACTCCTCTCATTGATGAGGTAAAATATATATATATATATATATATATATATATATATATATATATATATATATATATATATATATATATATATATATATATATATGTTTATTCAATCGCTTCACCTTACCTCCGTAGATACAAGACCACACCACCACCTTACCTCCGTAGATACAAGACCACACCACCACATTACCTCTGTAGATACAAGACCACACCACCACCTTACCTCCGTAGATACAAGACCATACCACCACCTTACCTCTGTAGATACAAGACCACACCACCACCTTACCTCCGTAGATACAAGACCACACCACCACCTTACCTCTGTAGATACAAGACCACACCACCACCTTACCTCCGTAGATACAAGACCACACCACCACCTTACCTCTGTAGATACAAGACCACACCACCACCTTACCTCCGTAGATACAAGACCATACCACCACCTTACCTCCGTAGATACAAGACCACACCACCACCTTACCTCTGTAGATACAAGACCACACCACCACCTTACCTCCGTAGATACAAGACCACACCACCACCTTACCTCCGTAGATACAAGACCACACCACCACCTTACCTCCGTAGATACAAGACCACACCACCACATTACCTCTGTAGATACAAGACCACACCACCACCTTACCTCCGTAGATACAAGACCATACCACCACCTTACCTCTGTAGATACAAGACCACACCACCACCTTACCTCCGTAGATACAAGACCACACCACCACCTTACCTCCGTAGATACAAGACCACACCACCACATTACCTCCGTAGATACAAGACCACACCACCACCTTACCTCCGCCGTTCTTGTAGCAGAGGTAGGGGAAGCGCCACACATTGCCCAGACCGACGGCGTACCCACACAGGGAGACAATATAGTCCCACTTGCTGGACCAGTTACCCCTGAGCTCGCTCTCCTCCCTACCCCTGGCCATCTCGCTGCACTACTTCCTTCTCCTCTGCGCCTCTCCACCACCTTCGCCGTGATCTGCGTCAGTAGTGAGGAGGGGGGAAAGAAAAAGAGAATTATATACATATGTCTACAAGATTGAGAGACGGGGCAACACAAATATAAAACTCTCTCTCTCTCTCTCTCTCTCTCTCTCTCTCTCTGGGGTCTTACCCATCTATTAGATATCTATTCAACGCACAGTTCCTCATATTTTCCTACCCTCATCCATCCTACAGTGTTGTTCCTTGACATATCAGTTGAACAGTGGTCAAGGAGGAGGTGCAGGCTACCTCCTACTGCAGGCAAAATACCAAGAGAAAAAAATATATATATATCTCCAGGTATCACACTTGCGGATATTCAAAAACAAAAATTATACCAAAAGAAAAAGAAAAACGTTCAGGAAAACCATAGAAGCAAGATCTTGCGTACGATGCCCCCCAGCAACCCAGCCATGGGTCACGAAGCTAACAACAAGACTGCGTTGTACAGAGATGGTGGTTGTGGCCACCGTTGTAAGCGTCGGGTTATCAAATGTGTCTGAATGAAGCAATGTTCCAACGTAAGTGACACAGACCATTGCAACGCAGCCGCTTCTCACACCCGGAGTTGTATTATGAAGAACAACATAACTATATGCCTTCATATACAATAAACAACCACTGGTTAATTATCATAACTTGTGGTTAATTAACATAAATTGTGGTTATCATAACGTGGTTAATCATAATAGCGTCGTTACCATAACTTGTGTTTAATTATCATAACTTTTAGTCATCTGAATATGATTAATAACTGTGTGTGTGTGTGTGTGTGTGTGTGTGTGTGTGTGTGTGTGTGTGTGTGTGTGTGTAAAGTGAAAATGAAAAGTATGAAAAAGAAGTTGTAAGTGTAACAGCCCAAGCTTCAATATAATACACTGGGCAGAGGTTAGCAATGTGTGATTACTATAGCATTAAATGTGTGTTATGGAGAGAGAGAGAGAGAGAGAGAGAGAGAGAGAGAGAGAGAGAGAGAGAGAGAGAGAGAGAGAGAGTTTTATATTTGTATTACCCCGTCTCTTAACCTTGTATATATGTATCATGTCTTTACACACACACACACACACACACACACACACACACACACACACACACTATGCCTACACTTCGTTAATGAAACAACCCACTATCATGTAAAGTGATGGTTGCACTAAATAGTAATGAATTAACTCGTTCTAGGAAGAGCTGAAGTTTCAAATAGGGACAATAGTCCTCAAGACTCCCTTGACAGTGGCTTACTGAGTTTACATTCAAATTGGCAATCATAATAAACATGCGTTCCGTACTCACCAACTGGGAGAGTACATATTTCATGGCATCTCTCTCTCTCTCTCTCTCTCTCTCTCTCTCTCTCTCTCTCTCTCTATCTATCTATCTATCTACACGGATTCGTCTATCGTATTATTTCCTTCCTTCTTCAGGTCTGCTCTTACCTCGCCTTACTCCTCCTTCTTCCTCTTTGTGTCCTAAACCTCTCATCATCATCACAACCGTTCCGACCCACCTACCTCACCCATCATCGGCCTTCAAGTACAGAGTCAGCAACTAAGGATGGAAACTGCACCGCGCGGGTTCCACTCCTGGGCCGGGCAGCCCGTCCACAGTTCATCCGGCTGTTCATCCTCCCCTCGTAACATATTGTTCCACAATCTGCCTTCTACTACAGACGGCCTCCTCAATGAATACACTTACTCCTCCCTACACACACTAATCCTCCCTCTGGCTGCCACATGTGGAGCTTCCACAGTGGAACCAACTTACTCCTTCCTAAACACACTATTCATCCCTCTGGCTGCCACATGTGGAGTTTCCACAGTGGAACCGACTGTTTTCAGTCGTCAAACACCCGTGGATACGGCCAACACGGCGTCCACAACACCACAGCTTCTCTCTCGACCCTAAATCTTCCCACGTCTCTTCTCCGTGGATGAGACACTTCTAACATCTCTACGAACACCGCGCCACATCATCATGTGAAGTCCTTGTTTTGTCCATGTTGTTACTCAAGAGCTGATGTATCATTGCGTTGTACATTCTGTGCTACAGTGATAGTCTTTTGTTTATGCTTATGTATCTTGTTGAGCAGGAGCTGATATCATGTTGTATCCTATAAACGATCTAACACTGTATCAGTTTCTGTCCAATAAACTTTGATAATAATTATATAATGGGGGCGGGAGTGACTGCTGGGATTACTTTAGACATGGAGTACCATCACACCAAACCTAACGAACCATCATTATGGTACTTGTGGCCTGTGATACCACAAGCTGGTCTTGGGTGGGGAAGGGAAGGAGTGGGGTGGCCTCTACTAACTCACCGAACCATAGGGACACCAGTGTATATGTTTCAACCATTCTGTGTTCATCATCAGACCACATCCAAGACGGACCATCCCTGAGGAGGTGGACGTCCAAGACGGACCATCCCTGAGAAGATGGACGTCCAAGACGGACCATCCCTCAGGAGGTGGACGTCCAAGACGGACCATCCCTGAGGAGGTGGACGTCCAAGACGGACCATCCCTGAGGCAGTGGACATCCAAGACGGACCATCCCTGAGGCAGTGGACATCCAAGACGGACCATCCCCGAGGAGGTGGACGTCCAAGACGGACCATCCCTGAGGCAGTGGACATCCAAGACGGACCATCCCTCAGGAGGTGGACATCCAAGACGGACCATCCCTGAGGCAGTGAACATCCAAGACGGACCATCCCTGAGGCAGTGGACATCCAAGACGGACCATCCCTCAAGAGGTGGACATCCAAGACGACATAACTAGAGCTCCCACGCCTCCCTCTGAACCCTGGCGCCCAAATAGTCACGCACGTGGTCCACAATGTGGTCGCTCCCACCAGACCCCCCCCAAGTCTCTAAGGCCGTCTACGCAACAGCTTCGGTTAGGGAGTTTCGGCTTTATTTCATCCCAAAAAGAGGGAGGATAGCGCTGAGTACATGACCTCGGACCCGAATTAGCCGTTTATGGTATTTGGGGCCAATTGGTCGTTATGTGACGAGAGAGAAAGTACATGTCTACAAATAACTACAACGATATTTTGCCATATGGCAAAATATACTTAATAATAATAATAATAATAATAATAATAATAATAATAATAATAATAATAATAATAACAATAATGATGATAATAATATTAATAATAACAATAATAATAATAATAATAATAATAATAATAATAATAATAATGAAAACGATTTCATTCATATTTGATCAACGTTTCCCACATTAGTGAGATAGCGCCAGGAATAGACGAAGAAAGGCAACATTCCCCCATATCTATTCATGCGTAACGCACCGAAACCACAGCTCCCTATCCACATCCAGGCCCCACACACCTTTCCATGGCTTACCCCGGCCGCTTCACATGCCCTGGTTCAATCCACTTACAGCACGTCGACCCCAGTATACCACATTGTTCTAATTCACTCTATCCCGTTCAAACCATTCACCCTCCTGCATGTTCGGGCCCCGACCACTTATCTTTTTATTTTCACTCCATCCTTCCACCTCCAATTTGGTCTCCCCAATCTCCTTGTTCACTCCACTTCTGACACATGAACCCTCTTTTGTCAATCTTTCCTCACTCCTTCTCTCCATATGTCCAAACCACACACCCTCTTCTGCTCTCTCAACCACACTCTCTCTATTACCACACATCCCTCTTACCCTTTTATTACATACTCAGTCAAACCACCTCACACAACATATTGTCCTCGGATCAAACATTTCATTTCCAACACATCCACCCCTCTCCGCACATCCTCATCTATGGCCCTAATTTATCTTGAAACATACCCATTCCCCCATCCCACCCCAGATGACGATCTTCCTTTCCATACATTCTTCAGTGCTCCCAGAACTTTCGCCTCCTTACCCACCCTGAGACTTACTTCTATTTTTCATTCCTCGTTTTTTTTTTTTCTTAGCACATTATTTACCTCCCTCCAGAACATCATCTAATTCTCTTCATAAAGTTTACAGATACTCTCTCATTCTAATTCTCATTTGCCCTCTTTTCCAAACCCCAGTACCTTCATACCTTTTTCTCCTATACATCTCCTAATCATTTGCATTCCTTCCTTGTAAATACCGACGTAACGCCTCTCTTCGCTCTTTCACTAGCAACTTTACTTCTTCAACCCACCATTCACTATCCTTCCTAATCTGCCCATCTCCCTCCTTTCGCATGTCACAAGCATCTCTCGCACATGCCATCACTGTTTCCCTAAATACATCCCATCCTTCACCCACTCACCTCACTTCATTTGCTCTCATTTTTTTACCATTCCTCACTCAATCTCTCCTGGTATTTCTTCACACAAGTCTCTTTTCCAAGCTCACTTACTCTCAACGTTTTCTTCTCAATAATATCTTCCCTTTTCCGAAAACCTCAAGAAATCTTCATCCTCGCCAACACAAGGTAGTGATCAGACATCCCACCAGCTTCCCCTCTCAGCACATTCACATCCAAAAGTCTTTCTGTCACACGCCTACCAATTAATGATACCCGTTGAATATCTAATTCACATACGTGTACTTGTTTATGTCTCTGTTTTCAAATTACGTATTCTCAATCACCAATCCTAAGATTAAATTTCAGGGTTCACTGCAGTAGACAATAGCCCTAGAGGTAAGTATCAGGGTTCACTGCATAAGACACCATCTCTGAAAGTAAAATTTCAAGAGTTCATTGCCACAGACACCAGCCCTTAGGGAAACTACGAGGATTCGCCACAGCAGGCACCAGCCTCGAGGGCAACTATCAGGGTTCACTGTAACAGACACCAGCCCTCAGGGTAGTAGACATCAGGGTCTCACTAATCACCGAGGGGGCCCTGGCAGGGGGCATACACTCCCCAGAAGGTATCACTCGAGCGACAAGGAAGGTGGTGTACATCGCTTGACCTGATGCAGTGGGTCAGTTCATACAGTGTGGACGACGCTGACGACCTCCTCTATGGCTCGCTCCCTCCCACCCCAGCCAGCCTGATCCAACGTGGTTCTGACGGTAACGAATCAGCATCACAGTTATTTCCTCTGATGACCAACGTGGCGAAGACGTACGAATTTTAAGGACCAAAATCCTCCTCCTCCTCCATCTCGGCCCTTCACAAAGCAGTAGTATTAGTTGTAGTAATGGGAAACTGACCACCAAGTCTCCTCCAACAGCATTTAGGCATCCACTTAACCTGTGTGGCCACGTCGGGAGTGAGGAGGTGGGAGGAGGGTCGTCAAAGGAGGAGGAGGAACAGCAGAACCTCCAGCGTCTTCCGGGTGGGGCCCAAGCGTCTGCTCCTGGTGGCGGACTCCACACTACTGACGGAGGGAAGTCGCCACGCACCATCGCTGGCCACCAGGATGACGTGTACAACCATCGCTGGCCACCAGGATGACGTGTACGACCATCGCTGGCCACCAGGATGACGTGTACGACCATCGCTGGCCACCAGGATAAACGTGTACAACCATCGCTGGCCACCAGGATGACGTGTACGACCATCGCTGGCCACCAGGATGAACGTGCACAATCATCGCTGGCCACCAGGATGAACGTGCACAACCATCGCTGGCCACCAGGATGACGTGTACAACCATCGCTGGCCACCAGGATGACGTGTACAACCATCGCTGGCCACCAGGATGACGTGTACAACCATCGCTGGCCACCAGGATGACGTGTACAACCATCCTCAAGTGCTGATTGGTGTGTAACTCTTCACAGTAGTGACGACAACACTTGGAGCAAAACTACGTATATGGTGTGTGTGTGTGTGTGTGTGTGTGTGTGTGTGTGTGTGTGGGTGGGTGTGTGTGGTTGGTGGTGGGAGCCACACTCAAATCCTGCCAGTCCCCCAACCCTAGACCACGTATGACAAAACGAGCCACACGTGCCGGCCCGTGCAGGAAGCAGCCAATTACTTTTCGCCTCCCTTACTCTTGACCTTGTTCAAGTCATCATCTCCTCCAGCAGTGAGGAGTTACAGACGGGACAGGAGTGTGTGTGTGTGTGTGTGTGTGTGTGTGTGTGTGTGAGAGAGAGAGAGAGAGAGAGAGAGAGAGAGAGAGAGAGAGAGAGAGAGAGAGAGAGAGAGAGAGAGAGGCAAGCTCGCCTGCCTGCACATCTACCAGCCCGTCCTCCGGTTGTGAGATGGTAGCGTCGCCTTCACAGCATCAATGACCGACGGAAGAAGATTCGGGAGGAGAGGGACTTCTCTTCTCTCCCGTGAAGACTCCGTATGACATGACACACCCGTAGTCCAGGTGTGGTCTGAACACATAGATGGCGATATACCTCTCGCAGATCTGCTGTATCTGCTTCCTATATATATGTCCTGAAGGAACCCCCACACCTTCCTGATGTCCTCCATTTCTTTCACTAGTATTCGTCGAACAAGACGGTCGCATCAGCTTCACTTAAGGACCAGGACTGATCCTTCGTTCCCAAGAGTTGTTTCCATTTTTCCTACACGTGAGGCAAATAGTAGCAGTATTGGGAGGTCTGTCTCCTCGTTGTGTTCTAAATATCTGCTGAACGTCGGCGACTCCTGCTCAGGAGAGAGAATTTGTGGTTCTACCACCTCAGAAGACACCTCCTGCCTCCAGGTTGTGGTTGTGGAAAGTTCTCACACGTCACTTGATGGCACCTCTCCAGAGCCGATGCAACAGTGAAAGAATAATGGGAGTTCGACGTGTGTGTATGGTATAGCCTCCAGCCGTACTGACACTGTAACTTGATCTGTATGAAGTAAAGGTGTGGATGGATTCACAACTGCTTGAACATGACCACACTACGCAAGGGCCTTCACGCCCTCAGTACATTCCTCCAGTTGGAACTAATCCAGGAAAGGGAGCTTCATTGTTAAAGCGTTCCATCACCCACATCACGGTGCATCCCAACAGAGGAAGTACGAATTAAGAATACGAGATAATGCCATACGGTGAGTGAGAGGTGGAGTCAGGTTCGTCCATAGACGAACTGAAGGGAAAATAGAGAGATGTAGAATGTGACTTTATGAATAACACAAATAGCTGAATTTGTATTCTTGAATGTACAGAAGGGTGTGTGAAGGTGTAAATATTCTTAGGGAAATACATGTTTGTGGACCAGGAAGTCTCTAAGTGGTAAAATAATAAGGATCAGCCCACTCCGTGCGTATCAAGGGGTATCAGATCCTAAGAACAGGAGATTTGCAACAGTTCCCAGCGGAAATGGCGGGTGGGTGAGTCAGGCTGGAAGAGAATAGGCTTCCATGTCACACAGGTCGGTTCCCTGAGCCCGCCTGGACCCCACTACAAAAGGCGACCTAGCCATGGATGAGAAGGGGCAGGCAGTGTTAGAGAAGAGAGGAAGGTGTGTCACCCAACCTGCAACAATGACTTACATTCTAAACCCAGAGGAAGAACCACGTAAGGATATCTAAATCTTCTAAAAAGGGGGAATCCAAACCGAAATTTGGCAAGTTGTTTCGGTTAATCCTAGTGCCATAACTGGCCTTTTAAGAACGGAATGAGAGTGAAACAGAGTGGAAAGGAAAGGGAACATATTAGAATGTGATCGGATGATCTCAGGGATAGGTCATGGCCCGGTTATGACGATCAGGAACTGAAGCAAAATGTCTGATGAGTTGATCGCGATTGGCGACAACAGGAGCAGAAGTGGGGTAAGGGGGGCGCCGTGGCCCCTATTACTGATATGGGATGAACGCCAGCCGATCAGTACGGTACACAGTGAAGCCCTGTGCCAAACAGGGTTTCACCAAGTGAGTGAGAGGAGGGCCCATGGCCGGAGTGTGAATAGTCGAAGGCTGTGGGGAAGTCAACAGACCGACCAATGGCTCCAAACATACACACAAGACACGGCACACAGCAGCTGCACGACGTTGCTAACCTTAATACTTCAGCTTCCCACTGCCAACCAACACTGTGCTGGCCACTGCATTCATACATACTTCCTACTATCAAATTTATATTAACGTCCAACAAGAGCAGTGAAAGAACGTGCGTGGAAAATTAAAGCCCCTTGAAGAGTGATAAATACTTCGTTTGTGTAAGGAGGATAATGACAATGATGTACACATATACACACACACAAACAAACACAGGATATGTAGTGCTATTAATATCACAAAAACAAATTATTTATATAATTTTTAAGGCCTCTTACGAGAGGGGAAGGGCGAGGCTGCGTAACTAACTGGGCTTCAGTAATTGAATCCTACATTCCCACGTTATCAGGGCCATAAGAGAGGAACCTTATTCAAGGGGTACAACAAGGTTTCTTTCGGGTTCCCTTCCCTTCTTCATTAGTCATCCTGTTTGTATCCACTCCGGTGCTATGCCATGAGATCATTATGTAAGGCCACAAAGGATATGGATGATGGGAGAGGGTTGGAATGAAACCTCCTCTCAGTTGATTTTCTGTGACCCTAAGAAATTCCCGGGGCCTCCCCTTTTGGACCCCTGGGCCCGGGTACCTCCTACACCCGCCTCTCAAAGGTGCTGTGTGGTCTAAAGAGGGTGTGTGTCTCGAAGACCATACACATACTGTACTGCGTGTGATGGTTCGCATCCCTCTCGGTCCTGCTCAAAGTCCCTAACCCCCCCTAAAAAAAAAAAAGGAATGTCGGTCTGAGACTTGGCTTTCACGACCCCAGTTCGTCTGTCCGAGAGATGAGGACCAGTGACATAGTTCCTATTTGG
The DNA here is from genome assembly GCF_036320965.1 of Panulirus ornatus. Taxonomy (NCBI): domain Eukaryota; kingdom Metazoa; phylum Arthropoda; class Malacostraca; order Decapoda; family Palinuridae; genus Panulirus; species Panulirus ornatus. The sequence goes on along the minus strand of NC_092246.1, from coordinate 20,143,735 downwards.
ACGGGTATGTCTCGGTCCTCTTGTATGGCCCATCCTTCAGCGAGTTTTAATTTCCTACTTTTTTCCTCACCCCATCCCGCAGGAAACCTATGGCGCGTGCGGCTCTTGTCACAAATTGTCAGAGATGCATCGCCGAGAGGGAAAGTAATATTAGATCGTGGTCATCCAGTCTTCTGTCCTTAACAACAACAGGTGGTGGCCCAAGTCCGTGAGTGGCGGGGGTACGACTAGGCTAGTGTCTGCACCATCCTAAACCCAACAAGGCCGCTTGATAAGACCTTATTTCCCATATCCCGTGAGTAGACGCATCTTACTTCACACGATTCGGTCTTTTCCTCTTGAACAAGAGCTCTTCTCTTCCTTTCTCTTCCATGCCCGCTGTCTCTTTCTCTCTCCCATCACTACCCTACTCTTCCTAACCACACGCAACCCAACACCAGCTCCCTCTTGGCGAAACGAATCACACACTCACATCCTTCCACAGTCCCCTCATCTTCTCAGGGGTCCCCCATCACCTTCCCAGGGCCCCTTATATCATCCAGGGGGTAACCAACTACCCCCCCCCCCCTAAGCCAAGCTCATCACCTGGTCCCGTGGCTGACCCTTTCACTGACCTCGTCTGGTGACTGGATGCGTAGCCAGGGGTGGGGTGTCGGGTGTCGCTACTAAACCGCACGCTGAATACACAACACAACACTGCCTAAACAACGCCTTTTAAGTTAATTTTCATTTTTTTATTTTTAAATAATTAACGAGTTTCGTTACGCTCTGAATCATCTTAGCCAACACTCCGGTACGCATCTCTAAGCCTTTCGCTCACACGTTAAAATATGAAAATGTTTGCCATACGATATATCATAGTGCTGAAGGGTTCACTGGGGGTGCTATGTTACGGTCGTCATACATCTGTTCCACATTCTGACCTCAAAACACACACACACACACACTCTCGTCCTCTTCTGAGCCCAACAGAGGGAGTATATACCAAACAAAATCAGAAATTTTTCAACTCTATCACATCATGCGGCGTAATTTCCATACATTATCTCAATTTTTCAATGACTGGTTAAAAAAAAATAGTTTTCTTGAAAATACAGAGGAAAAGTTATAGATTCTTGACAGCTTTCACCCGCATCCATCCACGAATAAGCTGAGTTAAAAAGTCCCCAGAGAGAGAGTCTACTTGCCCTCTCCCTTGCATGAGGAATGGCACACATCCTCGCCTCCCCCGACTCTTCGCGAGAGGCTTACCAGACTCGCTCCTCCCGAGATGTGGCGGTCTGTGGCAGCCTCCGTCCCGCAACCAAGTGAAGGGGAGGGGCAGTCTGGACACATGATACTAAATACCTCCCCACACATCACGTTCCTGGAGAAATCAACACGTCACGTAGTTGGATCACGCATCAACCAGACCAACCCTAACACATTAGGCGTGCGCTCCACTATTCTCTCCCGTCTGTGTAACGAACCACTAGGCGTCACTACGACTGGCGAGCCCAGTTACGTTCCAGTCTGTATTTACTAACAAGAAATTCAAACCACAGAGAACGATGATCATTTACCGTCTGGATATTGAAGTTCACAGAAACACTGACAATTCAGTCTGAAAACAACAGAAACTATGATTATTTTTGGTCCTGACGTTGAAACCAAAGGAACGAATGATTAACATTTCGCTCGGGAATCGTAGGCGTAGCCAGACGACTTGAGAGCCATTATAACAAAAATATGGTGAACCTTGGTAATGTTGTTACACCTAGCTTTGGCGAGTGTTACCATTTCTCATACTGTAATGGGGAGGGTAGAGAGAGAGAGAGAGAGAGAGAGAGAGAGAGAGAGAGAGAGAGAGAGAGAGAGAGAGAGAGAGAGAGAGAATAAATCTAGTCCTCTCCATCTGAAAGGTGCTCCCCTCTGGTAAACAGTCGCATTCACAAAGGTGTTTCACTATAGCCAGAACCACCACATGACACGAGTTCCAATTCATGCCATTGTGACACACGATCCATTCCTGTTGAATAATCCAATTTCTCCACAATTTCTTGTTATTTCTTCTTCTGTTAACTGTCTAGTACGTCCATCAGCCGAGAGGTCATCTTCTTTTCTTTCTTCCCGGCAGGGGGAAAGGAGGTCCATAGCTAAGGTCGGGTACTTGGTATGGTCCTTTAGCTGAGACTTCCTGAATACGAGGACATGACAGGTGCTAAAAGAAGATGGGTCTGAGGCTACCTGTTGGAGTTTGTGGCTGGGAGAAAGTCGTCACTGGACAGGCGAGTCATCTCCACGTCCAGTGGGATGAGACAGGAGGATGAGGTATCATCCATCACCAGAGAAGGGTGTCTCTGGTGATACTCCTACAGAGAGGTGTTCTTGCTCAGGAACAGTTGTCAGGATACAAGGAAGTGTTGTTTATAGCCAGGAGATTTGTGGTGCCAGGAACAGTCAGGGGAGCGACATTTGCAAGAAATGGGGTAGGGTATAGAAAGCCAGAGGAATGGAGGACATAACTGGCTGGGTATGTAGAAGGTGGAGTCTGGGACTAGGAGTCAGTAAAATTGTGCAGCCTGGGAAAGTCATCCATAGATGCAAAGAAAAACATCCCAAACAGCTGGGAGGCAGAAGTGGTTATCTGTCATGAAAGAACAGGTATGAGGTAGTTTGACTGGGCAAGTGATAAAAGGGTAAGAGAGAGGTGTGTAATACAAGAGTGTGGTTGAGAGAGCTGAAGATGGCGTGATGAAATGCTTTGGACATAGAAGAGAATGAGTGAGGAAAGGTTAACAAAGGGAATATATAAGTCAGGGAAAAAGGAGAAGAGGGAAACCGATGAAAGGATGCAGTGAAAAAGATTTTGGGTAATCACAGTCTGAACATGCAAGAGGAAGATAAGCATCCACAGGATAAAGTTAATTGAAATGATTCAGTATCCAAGGGTTGACGTGCTGCTAATAGACTAACCATAGCATGTGAAGTGGCTGTGAAAGTCATGTAAAGGTCTATAGGGCCTGGTTGAGGATAGAGGGCTGTGATATTGGAGCAATGCACAAGACAGATAGAGAATGGATGTTAACAAATGCTGCCTTTCTTCGTCTGTTCCTAGCACTACCTCGCTAACACGGGAAACAATGATCAAGTATAGGGAAAAGAATGTGCTTTAGTCACGAGCTGGGCATTCAGTTGTCCTTGCCATCATAAATACTGTAAAAATCTGAGTATGGTCTAATATAATAAGTTTTATGGCAATATGCACGCACAAATGATTTTACTGTCAAGGAGAGCACTTAGCAATACAACAATAATTACATTAAACAAACAATAATAATGCTGACATGTTATTCGACGCTATGATCAGAGGCCTGTCAAGTTTTAGACTGATCTGGATGAGCAACAGTTTCAAGAAAAAACCCTGTCAGATACCTGCGAGATTTGAAAAGGCACCTCTGACGTGTCCTCTATTTACTTCCAAGTTGCTTCTGATCTACTGAAAGAATCCTCTATGCCTGCCTGAGAGGCCATCTCTTAATCAGTACAGAGGATGTATTCTATATGCCAGCTGATTATCCAAGAACATTAAGTCCAGCCAACCTAACCATATTTTTCTAAGCTAAACTTCATCCAATCAAAAAGTGCAGTAGATATGTTATGCATGACTCCTTCCCTTTAAGCCAATGTTGCCTTTTAATACTTGTTCTGTATTAACCTGATAGGAGTTGGTAGGCAGCCAATGACCAGGGAGGTATATTACCAGTACAACCTGTCTGGGTATCAGGAGGGTTAGTGATCGCTGCATAGTGAGCAAACACTTTATTGATTGTCAAGTTGCACTCCTCTGACCCAAGTAGCTGTCTTTCCTTTCTGCCTCACCTACACGTGGACTGCTGGCATTCTGTCCAAAAACAAACAAAATCTCTCTCCTTGTCACACACAACATTTGACAACACTTAATTCACACAGCTCATTCTCTGTAACTCTAGATTTCCTGTGGTTAGCACTATGCACTAGCCCTGCCTTTTGGCAAAATGGAAGGAGCAATGTATAGAAGGGGATAGGGGAGAAAGAGAAAGAATACTTCCCACGTATTCCCTGCGTGTCGTGGAAGGCGACTAGAAGGGAAGGGAGTGGGGGGGCTGGAAATCCTTCCCACTCATTTTTTTTTTTTAATTTTCCAAAAGAAGGAACAGAGAAGGGGGTCAGGTGAGGATATTCCCTCTAAGGCCCAGTCCTCTGTTCTTAACGCTACCTCGCTAATGTGGGAAATGGCGAATAGTATGTATGAAAGTAGGTAGGAACATTTAAGTAGGACTATTAGGTAGAAATATTAGGTAAAAGTAGTTGGCAGTATCAGTAGGTAGAAGTATTCATTACAAATATTAGGTTGAAGCCACTGCAAACACTGCACTAGATTGGCCCTCTACCAGTGGCCTGATAAGAGTGAGGCATTAAAGGTTACAAAGCACCACGAGAGTTCACTGGTTATGGACTCTCAATTGCCATGGCCACCTCCTTGAGGGTATTCCTGAAGGAAACAGGCATCAGAGGCATTGATATATAGATAGACGATATTTCATTAAGTTCCTAACTTAGTTGCTATGTCTTTGGTACTTAAAGGTAAGAAAATGGTCAACAAGCAAAATGATTGGGATGGTTTTTGTATGTGCTACCCTACTGTAAATACAATATAAGGTGTACATGATACAAAAAATTACCTTTCTTCCATTTGTTGGTTTACTTTATTCTGCCACATTTACAGTACTGTCTGATTTAGTGGCCTGCAATTCGTTCTCAATCTCATCAAAAAATTACCATGCTTATTTTCTATTCCTCCAGTATTTTTATTCTATATTTCCAAAATGGACTTAGATCAGTAAACCCTTTCTTAGAACAACATCAAATGTGACCACCTCAATCATGTGATAACTGAACACACAAAGATTCCTCAGGCAAATGCTGCAAATGATAATAATGAGTATTCCACATTAGACTCGAGAGAAATGTAGAGTAACTTTTGTCTTGGAAAGGACTCAATATGCACACTACAGTCAGATGGAAACAGCTCATGTGATGCATTGTACAGTCTGACCATAAACTACTTTTACCACTTTGGTGTCAAACAAAATGACATATGGTGAAGAAATCCATACAAAGAGCATGCAACTGGCTTCATATTGGTAGCCCTACTTTCATTCTATGGGAATATTGGAGCCAGCAGTGACACTAATCCTGTCACTTGCCATTATTTAATAACAAAGCAATCACACTTACCAACCCTATCAAGATGACAGGAGAAGCAGGGTTAAGTTTTTCATCCATCACATCTGGAGGAAAGTAATGTGAAGTCTGACTGTGCAGTGAAAATGTCTCAATAAAAAAAGTAAAACCTATTCCACAAATCATATAGCTAGGTAGTAAAAATGGAAAAATCTAAGTATATAAGTTGGGCCCACTGTATGCACAACAATCCATAAAGGATATTTAAATCTGCCACTCTTATAGACTCTTATAAACAAAATATTTAATATCATCATCTATAGTAACCTACTGGATACCAGATCAACCTCATTTTAACCTATGCAAAACTAAAGCAGTGATTAAGGTCATAATACCTAACTTTCAATACCACTGAGCCATTTCTCTAAAAAGAAGACTATGGTAACAAGTGGACCATAAGGCACATTAAATTTACACTCTTTTTAACTTCTGGTCAAAATGATGACTCGACAATCTACAGCAATATGCCATAGTTCAAGGATATGTCAGACATATTCCAATTAAAGTTAATAAATTCTTAAGCTGGAATCATAGCACTTAACCCTAAAAATGTAGGGTTCAATCCCTAGGTTAAAAGGGGGCTGGTAGATAATGTGAGCAATATATGCAGGTGAAAAGCCACTCTGCCATATAAAAGAACTTGGAAGACTACCATCCTCAAAGACAGGGGAAATGGTTAACAGTTATCAGTATGACTTTTAGTTATACTTTTCAGTAAAATTATACACTGCTTAAATTCCTAGAGTACATATCAGGGATTGGGTGGTTACAAAACCTTCACCATAACCAATGTATAATGTCTACAATACAACAAGAAAAAGAAGTCAGAGTCACACAGAGACAGTCCAATTCATACTGCCAATTGATAATACCGTCAGAAATCTTGCAATATCAGTAACAGGAAAATGAAACCAATTAATACAGGTAGAAGCGATATGAACAATATTTATCACGGGAGCTTTAATGATGATATATTATTTGGTAAAGTGTGTGGAAGAAGAAAGTTAAGAGTAAATGTGAATAAGAGCAAGGTTATTAGGTACAGTAGGGTTGAGGGTCAAGTCAATTGGGAGGTGAGTTTGAATGGAGAAAAACTGGAGGAAGTGAAGTGTTTTAGATATCTGGGAGTGGATCTGGCAGCGGATGGAACCATGGAAGCGGAAGTGGATCATAGGGTGGGGGAGGGGGCGAAAATTCTGGGGAGCCTTGAAGAATGTGTGGAAGTCGAGAACATTATCTCGGAAAGCAAAAATGGGTATGTTTGAAGGAATAGTGGTTCCAACAATGTTGTATGGTTGCGAGGCGTGGGCTATGGATAGAGTTGTGCGCAGGAGGATGGATGTGCTGGAAATGAGATGTTTGAGGACAATGTGTGGTGTGAGGTGGTTTGATCGAGTAAGTAACGTAAGGGTAAGAGAGATGTGTGGAAATAAAAAGAGCGTGGTTGAGAGAGCAGAAGAGGGTGTTTTGAAATGGTTTGGGCACATGGAGAGAATGAGTGAGGAAAGATTGACCAAGAGGATATATGTGTCGGAGGTGGAGGGAACGAGGAGAAGAGGGAGACCAAATTGGAGGTGGCAAGATGGAGTGAAAAAGATTTTGTGTGATCGGGGCCTGAACATGCAGGAGGGTGAAAGGAGGGCAAGGAATAGAGTGTATTGGAGCGATGTGGTATACAGGGGTTGACGTGCTGTCAGTGGATTGAATCAAGGCATGTGAAGCGTCTGGGGTAAACCATGGAAAGCTGTGTAGGTATGTATATTTGCGTGTGTGGACGTGTGTATGTACATGTGTATGGGGGGGGGGGGTTGGGCCATTTCTTTCGTCTGTTTCCTTGCGCTACCTCGCAAACGCGGGAGACAGCGACAAAGTATAAAAAAAAAAAAAAAAAAAAAAAAAAAATATTATTTCAACTAAATTTGTGCCATAGCTCATCTCCATTTATGCATCAGTACACCAAGCTTTTCCTTCTCTGAAACAGACATTATTACATCAAAGATTTACAAAGCCAACCGTCTTTACACTTAATGTTTTTGTAAACTACTTCTTTAACATTACCCCATTTTGAATGTTGTAAAAAATATTCTTGGTCAAGAAAAAGAGATGGAAAGACGAAAGCATTCCTTAGATTCCAAGTCATTTGATGATATACTCAATACACTCATTCTTTTGTACATTTCTGTTTACGCAAAATGAGAGAAACAATATGTTTACAAGGTAAAATTTGAATTAAGCAATAAAACTGCCTTTAAAAAAACCTTTACTGAAACATAAGTCTTGAGCAATCACAAATGCTGGACTAAGCTGAAACTAAAGAAAAAAGTATGTCTGTTGTTCATAACCTCTTGAAAGTAAACTGGTTTCATTTTCCCCCACAAAGCCACCATTAACATTAGCGAAAGGGGTGTAAGTCACACTGATTCTACAGAAAAGTGTAGATACCACACTGGAAGAGATTTTACATAAATAACTTTATGATGGAATTAAGTTAAAGTACATGTGAAGCAAAAGAGCAATTGATTTTCCTATACTGACACAGTTTCATCAAATTTCAAATGTATCATACAGATATAATTTCAATATTCTTTCTTAACAACCATTAACTATATTAATGTCTCTTTTATACCAATATCAACTGGATTGCTTCTGCAAATAATTACCTGCATCAATTGTTGGTCTACCAAATATGAAAGCACATACTATCAATTAATTTTTCATGCTTACAAGAATCCAGAATGCGAGTATTACAGAGGCACAACTGGATATATTACATAGAAATGATACATATATAGTATGCAAAGTGGATATAATATATAAATATTAGATTCTATATATATAAAGTATATTTACATGAAGTCTAATTTCACAGCAGAGTATATAACATATAACAGTTACTGGTTATATGAAGAAACAAACTAATTTTCTTCCATATCACTGTTGGCATCAAAAAAACTTAACCCACCAACTTTCTGAGCCTCTTTTACGTCAGGCTCACAAAATAGATCATCATGTCCCTCTGGCTGATAGTCTAAGTAGGAATGGATGTGATCCCTTAAAATTACATACAAAGTTGGATGCTCAAGAATCGTCTTATTTGCAAAATTAAGACGCAAATTTTTGGATAGAAAAAGCTCATGGAAAGTCATACCATAACCAGGCAAATCTGTCTTCATTAACACAGCAACCTTGCCATAAGATGCTGAATGATAATACGCTAATTTTTCATTATCTTCAGGACTTAAGTCATTATTTGGATCTAGGTACTTAGTAAGAAGTTTCATTATTGGAATATTTTCATCTACACTAGTGTCCACAAAGGTGACAGCTGCCTGATGGAATACCCATTTTATGTGCCACCTGTGAAAAAATAAGTATCTGACAATCAAATTACAACTAATATTTCAATAAAATCTAATAATACTGCTGTAAATTCTTAACACAATGAGAATAACTGGGTACTTCTATATATAACTACCTGAGGACCCTGCTTAGCCCTAACCATAGATTCATTATAGTGCTCTTTGTCATGAGTAAAGTTCTTACCTATCTATCTATATATTTATCCATTTTCTTTATATCAAACTGCTGTTTTTTACATTAACAAGGGATTGCTAGGAACAGACAAAGGAAAGCTGCATTTGCTCATGTCCATTCTCTACCCGTCATGTGTAATGCACTGAAACCATACCTCCCTATTCACAACACAGCCCCATAGACTTTTCCATGGTTTACCCCAAATGCTTCACATGCCCTCGTCCAATTCACTGACAGAACATCAACCCCAGTATACCACATCATTCCCATTTACTCTATCCCTTTCGTGCCTTTCACCCTCCTGTGACTGCTCAAAATCTTTTTCCCTCTAGCCTTCCATCTACAATTTGGTCTCCCCATTCTCCTTGTTCCCTCCACTTCTGACACATATATCCTCTTGCAAACATTTCCTCACTCTCTCCATATGTCCATACCATTTCAACTCACTCTCTTCACCTCTCTCAACCACACTCTTTTTATAACAATCTCTTTCTTACTCTTTACTTTCTCGATCAAATCACCTCACATCACATATTGTCCACAAATATTCTATTTCCAACACAGCCACCCTCCTCCACACAACCTTATCTATAGCCCATACCTTGCATCTGTATAATATTGTTGGGACTACTACGACATCTCCTACCTAACTATATATCAGATACCTGTTCCCTGCCAGAACTCCCTCAAGGAGGTAGCCATGACAAAAGTGTCTCCATAAAACTGGAGAGCTCCAGTCCCACTTCTTAGCATATAATGCCTCATCCTTAACAGGCCACTGGCTGAGGGCAACTCTAGTGCAGTGTACTCTACCTAAGACTCCTGCTATTGCTAATTTATGCTTCCACCTAAAGCTCCTACCTACTATTTCTACATAATCCTCCTGTCTAATATCATTCCTTCCTTCCTTCCTCTATCTACTGCTCCTACCATCTTGTCAAAAGCAGAACAAATGCATAACACTCACCACAAGAAAATCTAGAGTTACGAAGAATTAGTCGTGTGAATTAATTGCCAAGTGTTATGTGTAACAAGGAGAGATTATATGTCTAAGGACAGAATGCCAGCATTCTACTTGTGAGTAAGGCAGAGAGAAAAGACAGCTACCTGGGTCATATTATGCTGAAACGTCGTTTGTCAACATATAAGTCATGTGGCAAGTGCAACACTGCCCTGCCACAATGGTAAAATCACATCACAGGTATTTATAAGCAGATAGGTAGTATGCTGTTTATCAGCTTATCTATACAAGTTTTAATAAGATGTCAATTATATCATATCAATTATCATATAAGAAATTCAAAAGATGACCAAATCAAGGCAGAGCTCATAATACATTTAATCCTTAAGCACAGGAAAAAAGTTTCTCCCAAACTAGACAAAAACATGTCTCCAAATTTGTTTCCGATTACAAAACAAAAGACAGAAAAAAAAGTGATCAAACAAAAGTCATCTAGGAGCAAAGTGCAAAAGTTAATGTGTAAAGGGTGAAGATCAGTGGAGGCATGGGCCTCAAAGCAAACTTAATACACAAACAGACACAGTCCACACAGATCCAAGGTCCTAGTGAGATGATCTGGCCATAATACTATTGAAAAAGATGCGGTCCTCTTAAAAGCAGTAGCAGAAAAGGTTAGCAAAACATGGGCTCTCTCCAGCAACACACAGGGCAAGAAACAGGTGAAAAATAAATAATACCTTGTAGGGCTAATATGCCAAAAGGAATTTTTAGAGAAAAGTCAGAAGTTAGAACAAACATGAAAATGTCATGCATCCCACCACCAATGACATGATTCCCTCCAGTTATTGTTATAAAGACAATAATAAGGAAAAACTCTGAGCAAATGTTGAAGGATTATACAACTTCTTGTTCCCTTAAAGCATGCTATAAGAGTCAATCAATGTTGGTATTTTACTGCTGCATGGCCAATAAGAGATCAGTGGTTCAGAAGGTAGCATAATATACCACTAGGTTATGATGACTAGTAAAAAGAATTACTAAATACTGGAAAGTGACAAGCAATGATCAAGCCTAATTTTGTACATATTCATGGCATTGCTCTGCACATGTCCTGGAATCTCCTACCCATCAATAATGTCAATGGTAAAGAAACATTTTGTGCAATCCAGATTTACTCAGTGACCTCTCTAAGTTTTAGTCAAATTATTATTTCTGAAAGAAATACACGTATATGTAAAGGATATGCAGATAAAAGTGAGTGAACATAACTTATGTGGCCATGAGACAGCCCGAAAGATAATGCAAACTTCTCCCTGCAGAGGAAATGGGGGAAAGGGGGTTAGAGGGGTTTGGATTAGAGGAGCTTGTGATCCTTATGACCTCAATTCACTAAACGATACTAAATTCAATGTTATTATTTAAATATTTTGCATATATCTTACAAAATTGCTTAAATTTATGCATATCTACATTTACTTATATGGAATATAGAATTAATGCCAAAAATGTGAAAGTCTGTAACACACACTTAGTGAACAGGCATTACAGAGTCAAAATATTAGCGGGTTGTTCAACATACAACCAGCATCTGCTAAGTAGCATTTAAGGATTAACTGTGAATCGAACAGAGGTTGGCTTGTCTGTATAGTATACCTATGTATACAAACCAGTGAGACTTCTTTGCAAATGGTGTCCCTTAAAAAAATTTGAGAGAATGCATCATACTATCATACTCTATCAACAACAATATACAATGATAAAAGCAGAGATACATAATTTCTAATACGTAATTTAAAAAAAAAATAATTAAACAAATATCCTTAAGCTCTGAAAGCTTAACTGTAATCTGAAATAACTTAAGAGCTTTTTGCTATGCCTTATTTACATAACACCTGATCCCCTCCTGACTGCTGTTCACAAGGTGTACACCAAACCACCCTTTCCCTCTCTGAGAAAGTCATTTATTTATAGCCCCATAAATCACATACGATTATTCAATTAAGTTGACCTAACTTAAAACCAAGCAGTGTCCATAATGTTTTTCAAGTATGTTACTCCGTTTAATGATCATGCTGACTTTTACACGATATTCCATTACGTATACCAAAAGCCTGTTACACCCTTCAACAAACCATTATTTCGTCAATATGTTAAAAAGACAAGACTGAACATATCTTTCTTTTTCTTATCAGACTTGTCTGCTTTTTCTCATATTAGTGAGTTTGTGCCAAGATTACACAAAAGAAAAGGTTTCATTCACTCATCCATTCTCTAGCTGTCCATGTGTAATGCACCAAAACCACAGTCCACAATCCACAACTAGGACCTACAAACTTTTCCACAGTTACCCCTGGCTGTTTCATATGCCCTGGTTCTGAACTTATCTAAGTTCACATTTAAATGCAAACATGAGGTGGTCAGAATTTCAAACTTACCTGACAAGCATTATATACAATTTCAAAACAGCTACTCACAGGACTTAAAAAGATACTTATCAAAAAATTTTTACATACTGAAGATGGGAAAAACTTCTATACACCAAATTTCCAATAACGACTTACCTGATAACACCCTCCTTGAAATTGAACCGTGAAGTATTTTCTTTGTGTGTAATGAAATGACTGGGCAAAAACATTAATGTTGTGCCTCTGTTCCATGCCTCATTCTTCAAGCGTTGAAGGAAATGTGGTAAGGAGGGTTTGTCTTTAACACTCCTAATCACATGACGTCTCAATGGATGCCTCAAGTTGTCTTCAAGTTTGAGGTCAATCTCTTCAAGAAATCTGTGATTTGAGAAAAAAACACTGTTCATAAAACAGGTATGGAAATGCAGTGGTTAGCTTGGAGCAGTAAGGAATTCTTACCTTTGAAAATTTCTCATGATACCTGACAGCCTCTATCTTTCTTTAATACATTCCATTTAATTCTGAAAATTACCCTGCCATTCAATGAACTGATATTCAAGCTTCCACTTCTGATTCTTCATGACAGTAGTATGTGTACTATACATCAAAACTTAAACTTAAGTACCTAATATACTTCTTTAACATGTTTCCAAAGTTTCCTTTTAAAACTGGAAAAAGAAAAGATTGAAATGGAGAAAGTAAAAAATAGGATACTCAAAATACAAACTCGTACCAAGTTCAAAATATTAACCTTTATCATTCACCTTCCACTTAGTATATTAGCAAAAATAAAAACAGTTAAAAGACCACTATGAAAAAATGATTATATGTAAAGAAATAATTCCTTGCTGACATTACTGGTAAGTTTCACTTTGCAGATGCAGCAATCTGAATGTACAAGTATTACTTTCTCTGTTTTGGAATGGTGGTTCATTGTCATTAACATAAATGAAAACCTGTGCATTGTAATTTCTACTCCTTTTTCTAATCCTACGACTATAAATGACATGAAATTGAGCATGGCATTAAAGATGCGAGAAAAAGTTGTAATACAAAGTGAAAAAGAGGAAAAAGTATATAAATATCAAAAACCTATGAAATCCTAACCTAACTTTCCATAGAGGTCTCCAATTACCCGAATTCCATGTTATATAGGACTTATCTTTGTTATTGATGTCTGCCTGTCTCGTTTGGTTCTTACAATCAATGGTTCGATATAAAAAAACGGATAACAAATGGCAAAAATTCACATATGATATCTGATTATCTAAACATGGAGTTGTATAATTAATGTAAAATGAGTTCTGGTGTCGAAATCATTGATGTCATAAAGACATTACTTTTCACTTTTAAGAGTTTAAACAAGAGTTTAAATTAAATTGTTTTTTCATCTCATATCTTTCTTTCATGATTCTGTTTGCTTCAGAAAGGTGAAATTACGCCAATTAATATTCAAACAGAACTCGTAGTAGTATATGTAATCATGAACTGGCCATCAAATGGGACTTAAGACATCACATTCATTGGCCTAGGATGATGTACCTTCTTCAACATACAAAAACTTTGAAGCTTTGATTTGTTATAGATTACAGTACATCAATGGACATCATCAATGGTACTGGATCAGTTTCCAAGCTCGGTATTTCTCTGGTCTGGGAGGGGTAAGTTATGCTTTGTATTACTCCTAAGGTTTTATGACTAAAAAAAACATACCCTAGTATGCTTATCATTCTTGTAAAGCATTAATTACAGCACGGATGGTGGATTCACCTGATATCTTCTATAAAAAATTAATAACACTTGTTTAATGTGAGAGTGCACAGTACACGATGAATCTAGTCAAGAGGTACATAAGCCAATAATAATAAAAAAATAGTATCCAAAGACAAAAGTTATATAATGTTGATAATGTAAAACCCAATACTCAAATGATTCTTTACAGTGACAATAGCAATTCCATACGAGTCATACATAGATTATAAACCTGGAAAACACACACACACACACACACACAAACACATACACAACACACAAACACACACACACAAACACACACACACACATACACACACACACACACGTGTGTTTTGGGAATATAATTAACCCTGGCACATGATGATGCTTACGACCAGGCATGTCGTCCATGTCGTCGTAGCACACGTACCTGTAGTCACTGAGGAGGGTGAGGTTATCCATGTCCTCCTTAAGGACAAGGGAAGCCTTCTTGCGAATACCGTCGCATCCGTCACATTTCTTGTGGGACTTGACGCAGGAGAGGGAGCACGACTTGGTCGAACATGACGGACAGGTGTACCTGGCCTTGTTGACCCTACACACACTACATGTGCCTATTTTGGACGTACATGGCTGCTTCTCTGATTCAGAAGACATCTTTAATGACGTTAAGACTCACGAAACTACTGACAACAGTGAGAGAGTGAAGACTGCCTCGACCTCACCCAGCCTTGATGGCAGCCTTCTCCTGGCAGGGTTACGTTGTTGAGATCAGTGGTAAACGCAAATAGTCAATAAAGATCTAAATCTTTATTTATTAGTTTGCCTCGTAAAGATAATATAATAAAGATTTATCAGTAAATTTTTCAAAAAACTGTAAGTTAAGCTAATTAATTGATATCAAATATACTTTACATGAGTTGGTTTTAACATGACTTTTTCATGGTTGTTACCAACACGCGACTGATTTAACAATAAAGATATTTATTTATACATATAGATAAAAAGGGGAAAAATATAGAAATTTTTATCGAGCATATCTTATTTTCTTGAGTGTTCTTCCCCATGAGTCAATGAAGTGGGTTACATAAAATGTTCTGTCGTAATGGTTCAATTTGATGACTAACGACCATTACAGCTGCAGACAGAATAAAGGGTGATCAATATGAAAATATGGGTGAAAATAGTGAATGGCAAAACGATTAACGTATCCTAGATTTACTATTAATGGCCTTAATGGTATCTGCCCGTTGATTTTTACTAATTTTGCTTCTGGTATTTCGAATCTAAAACTCGAACTGCTATCTAGTCATAAATCCAGAAGCTTATATTAGAGTCTTTAACATCGAAGTGTTTCAAAAAAGGAAACAGGGTCCCAGTCCCACTACATTGCTCACACTCGCTTCATTGCTCTGTATCCTCGAACTTCATGAAATAATTCTTGGAGAGAGTCGCCATGCCACAAAACAGACTTTTAGAAATATTTAGAAAACAGATTTGGATAATGAAAGACCCCCAGAGTCTAAGCAATTTTAGTAGGTGTTCTTACCGATTCTTGGCGTGGTATGAGACGAAAACACGTTTAAGAACTACATTACTTTATTGGTCAGGTAAATACAGTGAAACAGCCCAAGGACAATGAGCTCATGTAGTTGCAAGATTATGAAGAAAGAGAGGTCAAGTGATGTATGTAGGGTGAGCAATGTGAGACAGGGTTGGCGTAGGGGTCCCGTGATGCTGGTCAGGATGCCAGATGATGCAAGAGTACTTGGTAGAAGTGGGTGACTGCCGAGTCTACATGGAGCTCCTGTAGGTGGGGGCGACTGCCGAGTCTCCATGGAGCTCCTGTAGGTGGGGGCGACTGCCGAGTCTACATGGAGCTCCTGTAGGTGGGGGCGACTGCCGAGTCTCCATGGAGCTCCTGTAGGTGGGGGCGACTGCCGAGTCTACATGGAGCTCCTGTAGGTGGGGGCGACTGCCGAATCTACATGGAGCTCCTGTAGGTGGGGGCGACTGCCGAGTCTACATGGAGCTCATGTAGGTGGGGCGACTGCCGAGTCTACATGGAGCTCCTGTAGGTGGGGGCGACTGCCGAGTCTACATGGAGCTCCTTGTAGGTGGGGACGACTGCCGAGTCTACATGGAGCTCCTGTAGGTGGGGGGCGACTGCCGAGTCTACATGGAGCTCCTGTAGGTGGGGGCGACTGCCGAGTCTACATGGAGCTCTTGTAGGTGGGGACGACTGCCGAGTCTACATGGAGCTCCCGTAGGTGGGGGCGACTGCCGAGTCTACATGGAGCTCCTGTAGGTGGGGGCGACTGCCGAATCTACATGGAGCTCCTGTAGGTGGGGGGCGACTGCCGAGTCTACATGGAGCTCCTGTAGTTGGGGGCGACTGCCGAGTCTACATGGAGCTCCTGTAGGTGGGGGCGACTGCCGAGTCTACATGGAGCTCCCGTAGGTGGAGGTGTGTGGAGCACGCAAGCTCCTTGAGTGTGTGTCCTTCAATTGCAGGAGGTTCAAAGAGTGTGCTGCAGATGCCTGTGAAACAGAGAAAGGAAGACCATATAAACAATTCAGTACTTTTTTTTTTTACTGTGTGAGATTAGATCTTTTGTCACAAGATTAGATCTTTTATCACTCAGTGTGATGCTCACCAATGTGGTAGTTATTTAACAGGGTGCATGAACTCTTATGGCGCTTTGGCCTTGTGAAGATGAGGATCATGATCATGCGTACTTAGTTTCTTGCCTGGTAAGGGAAGGGTAATGGCACCTTTGGTATATTGGATTTAAAGAAGACTTAAGGATTTTTTTGTTTTTGCTTTTTTTTTGTCTCGTTTCGATCATGGAAATCGTCGTATCTTTTTTTTAATTACTCAAGAGTTGTTCCGATTATAACCATAATGCCTAGTAACTAACTCTAGCCAAAATGACACAGGATAGAGAAGTCAAAATATAAGGAAATAATATTTGTTTTTACTATGGTAGCCGACTAAGTGGCCCAGTTGATACCCTGATAATTTTTAAGATGGTTTCAATATTTGCAAATAAAGCGATCCATCCGTTCGTATATTTCATGAAGATAATCGACCAATTTTAAAATTTGAAGCAGTAGTCAAATATAGAATATTCCCATTAAAGAATAAATGAAGAGGAAAATTTAACACTGGCGAGCTAACCTCTGTAACTTCCCCAGTGATTTAATGTATATACTTGTTAACCCCAGACAATTCTCTCTCATGTCATCCATTATACCAGACGACTCTTGACTATTGCAATTGTCTGTCTTTTTTCCATCCTTTAAGTTGTAATTATGTATGGAATTACTAGCTATGGTCATTTTTTCTTTTAGTGTTCTCAGTTGTATATTTATTTAAATAGCTATGGGATATACGGCTTGGAAATATGTTGCCCAAACTACTACTACCTTCTAATTTGCTGAGCATATATAGTCATCATGTCTGTAACTACTTCTGTAAAGTTTACTGTGCATGTAGACCGTTATAGTTTCAATGCCTGTAATGATTCCAGTGCTGCTTTCTATGCCCCAAACTACATGTACACACTTGTTTTCTGTACCTGTAATTATCGGTACATTTTCTATGCCTGTAAATGTTTATGTACATTATTTCCTATGCCTGTAGTTGCCAGAATTCTTCTGTATGCGTGCAGCCCCATGGCCATATTTCTTAACCCTGCACTTACCTTACAGGATATGTCTTGATGAATGAAGAAAATATCCACCAACAACTGGACAATACCTGTGCTTCCCTTTTATTACAGCAGATATTCTTCTTTCAAACAGTTTGTGCCTGTCTCATTTTTCATTTATACCCTTTGCCCACCCCTAGCTACCTGTTGAGCTATCCTATGCAAGGATTGAATAAAACTTCTCGGTTTTTTCTCCTTTAATCTCAAATATCAGTAATATTCGTCTCATTATCGCTTCACAAATGTCCTGAAGAAGTATGGAATAACACTTAAATGATGAATACGAGGATTGTGAAGACACCCGCTTGAAGAAAATGTCGAAGACCCCTTAACAGGGAGTGAGCAGTGGACAAGGATACTGTTATCAGTGGAATGGGATGCTGTTAATTAGTGTCTGAAGACAGAAATGGCTGTTGATAGTTACCAAAAGTTGAAGACAGACTCAACAGTGGTAGGGGATAATGTTAATAGTAGTCAAAACAGTATCAAATATGGTTAGGATAATTAACAAGGGTCAATGATTTAATACTGGTCAAGAGAAAGATTAATATAGACATGAACTGTGGTTAAGAGGAGTTAACTGTGGAAGACAATGTTAAATGTAGTCAAAGATAAAGATAAAAAAGAATGGTCAGAGAAAATGTTAAAGACTGATAAAAGAGTACAGGTGATTAATGTTAAAATTTAAGTGATTGAAGAATTTATGTTGCTGTGGATAATGTTAACAGTAACTGGGAGGGTAAATAACAGTGTAGGGAAAAGCTACTGTTAAAACAGGCAAGAAGGAAGTTGACAAAGACAGAGGTATATGTACCCAGTCAGGAAGAGGATCCTTTATACTGGTCAAGGACAAATAACACTGATTATGGACGATGGTGACTGTTTTGAAGACACAAACTTCGGGACAGGACAGGACAGTATCAAGAATGGGCAACAACAATGGCTGACAGAAGATTTAATATTGCCTTAATCACTACTGCTTGAGAACAACAGTGATCCATGACACTATTAATAAGGGTAGAGGGTAGGTGGCACTGGTTAGTATTAACAATGGTGCAGGAGAGAGCTACGGGTAGTTGTAACCAAGTCATATCAAGACTGATATTGACCAATTGTAGAGTGTGACCATTAGAACTGTCTCGAGAGAGGGTGAAGACTCAGTTAAAAGTTGTCTAGGACTATGTCAACAGGGGCAGAACATTCTGTTAACTCTGGTCTCGAACTATGTCAACATGGGTGAGGAGAGAGTTCTCAGTCAATGAGAATGAAGTAACAATAAGAGAAGACAGGGAAAGTGTTTGCTTTGAATGAGGATGGAATCAAAGGAAGAACACAGAAACCAGTGGGTAAAGTCAGTTAGAAATGAGCAATACAAACAAGTGAGTGAGGACTGTGTCACCAGTGGGAAGAGATAGTTCACAAAGGACACCAAAGTTGCAGATGAAACTGACTGCCATTAATTATACAGGAAATGCATGAAAAATCTTGATTATAAAATCACAGTCTATGATTAGTGTACAAACATTTTGACCACAAACTCATTATAATCCACTCTTAACATTAGAAGACTTTAATATCAGAGTTATTTCACATGAAACACAGAAAATCTACAAAGATTAATTTAAGCCAGTGTTAAGAGGTGGAAATATGAAGTTATCTAAAATTTTGCATAACAATATATATTTTATGATTATCATAATAGTTCAGCACATGTAAATACTAAAATATTCCATGATAGTAGATGCCTGACAACTGAGGAAAGAAATAAAGTACTAAAATGACTGGATTAGTGGATTTGGTCCAACTTTCCTTTCATTAAAACACTTAAATGGTTCATCAAATTTCATTGGATCAGATATTAGCTAAGATTCAGCTAAAGCTGCCTTACCAGTCTTGCAAAGTAGCAAATTCTTTGTGATAGAATATTGTACCCTTACTTATATACAAATCCTTCCATAGTTCCCTCTCTTGATTAGCAGTCATCACAGGTTGTGCTATAGGGATTGAGAAACCTTTTGTCAGCTATCACTGTCCACAGACACATAATTACAACACCATGAGAACATTCAACAGAGTTGTATACAAAGTGTGTAATGACTAATTACATCACTTAATCATTAAACAACAGTAATGAACTTACAGTTACAAGAGGCAGATAAGAGGTACAATGTGGTATTGCTTTAATTTATGAGGCTGCCAGGTAAATATTGCCATAAATTACATCAGAAATCAACATAGAATCTTGATACAGTATTTATGAAAATAAGTACAGGACAATCAAAGGAACCCTCTTCTGAATTCATGCAGGTTTTTTGAGCTAACACTTCAATAGATGAGTACTGGCAATATACTGGTGGTAAACATACATATCTCACACTACACACCAAATACTCAACAGGCATTCAAAGAAGATAGTTTTGAGGACAATAGGTCAAAAAAAAATATATATATATCCCTGGGGATAGGGGAGAAAGAATACTTCCCACGTATTCCCTGCGTGTCGTAGAAGGCGACTAAAAGGGGAGGGAGCGTGGGGCTGGAAATCCTCCCCTCTCTTTTTTTCTTTTTTTTTTTAATTTTCCAAAAGAAGGAACAGAGAAGGGGGCCAGGTGAGTATATTCCCTCAAAGGCCCAGTCCTCTGTTCTTAATGCTACCTCGCTAATGCGGGAAATGGTAAATAGTTTGAAAGAAAGAAATATATATATATATATATATATATATATATATATATATATATATATATATATATATATATATATATATGACAGCAATGTTTGGAAAGGTTAGCTAAACAAGTTCAGTTCCTTTTACAGGATCAGTTGTACACAATGGAAAAGAACATACCCACAGTAGCTCAGTCTTCATGAATCCATCCGAAGTATTAGCTCTATCTCCTGCACCACAAGGATAGCCCTCCCACAGTTCAGTACAGCCAATATAGCTACCAGTACTTTGAAGCTCCATCGACATCCTCAATTTCTTGAGCATAGCAGAATGACACTAGAGCATGACCTTAAAACTCTTGCATATGATGATTAAATCTTTAACCTTATCTTTTTAGGGTTAAGTCAGTGGCTATACAATCATATCCAAGATCAAGAATATTGTGCTCAAGGGCATACTGACATGCTCAAGCAGTTACTCATAACAAGGAGATTGAGGTCACCAATACCATTGGTTCCCAAACAAGGTCTGTCCAGCTTACAAAGCTAACTTCACCTGTACAGTAACCCCACCCTTGAGATATAACAATATGTAAACATGCAATATTCACAATTAGAAAATATACTGACTTTAAAACATGGCTAGGAGTTAAAAACCTATGCTACAAATCCTTCAAAATGTAGGATTTATTAAGATTGATCTAGAAAAAGTACAATAACAGTATTTGTAGAATGTAGAAATGTAATTCTGAAAAACACAAAAATTTCAAATCACAGTAGAAAACGAATGTGAGCAGGTATCCAATAAGCTCTTTGATTTCAGTTATGGTGAAAAAGAATGAGAGAGAAATGGACAAGAGAGACCCTGACTTGCTGAGGTTGCCAGGGTTGCCCATAGCCAGACGAACAATGTGCAGTCAACATGCAACACTACATCAATGAGGAGAAAAATGTTGTTCATATCACAAACAGGAATCCAAATCTAACATTATCACTTTGTAAATAATTCATGTATGTATATATACAAGTCTGATCATCAAATATTTCCCACAATTCTGACAGAAAATGAATCTATAGTTTGATTCCTAAATCATACAATATATGATTATAAGAAGTTATGCATGCTGATGCTATTAGAAATTGAAATGTGGACCTGGAGAAGAATATTGAGGATACGGTCTGTACAACATCAAAGTAACAAAGAAGCGTCATGTAAAGTGGAAGAAAGGAAGAGTCTATTTAAAGTAACTGTGTGAAGGCAAAATAATTGGATAGGATATATATATATTACCAAGACGTATGCCAAAATATGTGCAAGAGGAAAGTTACGAGGACAGAAGACCACTGGGACGAAGAGGATATATATACTGGATGACTTTAAGGCTAAGGAAAAAAATAGTTTGACATGAAGAGAAAGGATGAAGACATAGATGATCGGTGAGAGATAAAGCCTGAAAACAGGCAAAGCACCAGAGAAGGAGACATGTCCACATTTGTGATGGAATGCAAAGGTCCCCCCAAGCTGATCTACACAAAGATCATATATATTCCAGCAGAGTTTTAAGACTGGAATTAAAATGAATGACCTGTGACTTCTTAAAATAAATGATCCATGAACTTATAAGCTTCAAAAGTCATACATTGAAAAAATGTAGTTTTTGTTTGGCCAAAGGTACATGACCAGCAAGGTTTAGACTGACTGGTGTAGGAGTCAAGGAACAAACAAGATTTTGGAAAATATGAGGAAAAACCTCATAAAGAAGCATCCACAGATTACTTCAAAAAATTTTGGTTCATCTGACTCAAAGTGTTTCTCGGGTAAAGAATAAATTGTGAAAAGTTTTAAGACAGACAAGAGATACGACAAGTATACAAAAGAAAATAGAGACGGACAACAGATGACAAACATGGACACATGATGACAACAGCTCACCAGGTGATTTAATAAGTAGCAGAGTAAAAAATTTTTTTTTTGTTATTGTCAAGTCAACCCCTAATTGTTTTTATAACCATTATTTACCACTACTCTTTTGTTATTATTACCATTTTCTTGTTAACAATGATGATGATGATATGAAGGTTAATGTGATCATTTCCATGATGATTATGATGATAATCTTACTATGCTGTTCTTGAATGAGTCTTGCTAGTACAAATTAGTTTCATTAACATTAATTGACATATCATAAACATGTAACAACTAAGTAAAAAAAATGTCTATCACACTTAGGATAACCTATAAACCATTTTTTTTCATTCATACTTCATTCATAGTGCCCATCTCACTAAGTACAGTCTAATTAAGTGTATGTCATGTAGGGTTGATGCTCACTTTTGGCTTCTGTTTCACTAACAGCACCCATTTCCTGCTTCTCATGCCCGATATGACCGAGATGAATGAAAGTGTGTTGTAAAATCAAAGGAGCTGGGGATATCTGCAACATGGAGACCCAGCTATGCATCAATATGGAAGGTGCATCTAAGTGGTTAATTCCTTTATATGAAAATTGCCCAGCATAGCACATGTATCTTGTGGCTGCTGCTTATAATAATAATGATGATAATAATAATAATAATAATAATAATAATAATAATAATAATAATAATAATAATTGTAAGTGATAATTTTCTTATACCTTCCTGCAAGATAACAATAAAAATACATCTTAACATCAGAAGAAACCCATTGTGGATACCACATGTCCACTGCCTCTTGTGAGGCATTTAAACTTTTTGTTGCTCTAAAAGCAGTATAACTGTTCTATTATGACATTTTTCCATCCTGGAATTCTTGTGTTTTCCCTTGGGTAAATATTTATTTACAAGCTATTCCACTACCAATTTGCATAAATTTTGTACATAGGAGAGGCCATGACTTCGTTTCCTTAAATTTGATGGAAATTAGTAATAACAATGGACACTATAATGATAAAACACCAAGGAAAAATCTTTGTTTTTGTATTAGTTTTACCATCTGATCAAAACAGGTGATGGGAGGTTGGGAAAAAGGTCATAATATTAAAAAACTCCTCAGCAAATGCATACCAACAGGCACATATACTTATTTTCTTAAGCTGACAAAGTTAGATTTCATTATACAGTGCAGTACTGATGGAAATATAAAAAAATCAAAGATACAGTACCTAGCTCTTGTAAATAGCAAAATCTTTCTTTCACCAGATTATAAAACGTTTTGCAGTATGACAATAAGTAACACTGATTATATTAATAAGATCCACACTACTGTCCCTTGTTATAAGTAGAAAACATCTGATGATCAGCAGAATACTATAAACAATACTATAGTGATATAATGATAGAATGAAAGACTAATAATGATGACTGGACTTACATGTAGGAAGATGTTGCAAAAGTCTGAGGCCCAGGGGAAAATCTCTCTCTCTCTATGTATATGACAAGCTGTATAGACTCTAGACTACTACAGGAGCACTGGAAATGTGAAATTAAGATATTAAAGACTTTTATCATGAGTTCTTTGACCTGAGACCATGTCCAAAAGAGTATGGCCAAAGCTACTCAGCAAGTTCATGGTGCCTTGATCACCAGCTGATGTGTACAAAATACACATGTATTCTAACATACTTGGGACTGATCACAAGAGAGTGTATTGCTACAATTTAAGAGGCCACATTATGCAGTTCCAGTCCTTGTTACTCATTATCAATATATTGTCAATAATTCCTGGGGGTCAGCAGAGGGCAGTGGCTTTCTTACAAGTACTTCTTAGGAAAATGAGGTCGGATCACTGATATGAAATGCTGTGCTACTTAGGGAGCACCTTCTTGCATTTTAACAATACAACCCAAAAGCATATGTGATGAATCATTAGTGCATGAACAGGCTCGAGTGTTTTTAGGGAAGGGCCCCTGCAGTCCACATCAATCTTTGCTTTCCTGTTTGTCCTCAGCCTACGTGTGATCACAGTTTCTATTCTACCATTGATAATACTGGTAGGTAGGTACGTAGGTATGGTACCAGAGGATACATGGACAAGTAGGGCCAACCAGGCTAGCCAGATCTCTACTGGTGATCACTTATGTGACACGAAGCTCTGTTTATCCATTTTAGATAATGACATTACCTGTAAATGGGATGTGCTTATAATTGGTTCATATAGTCGGTCTGAAGATCATTTGCTTTGCTATGACACACTGCATTAATTTCCAAATAATTTTCTTCATCATGAGAGATTCATACATTCATAGGTCCTTCAAAAGCTTAATGAGAAACTTTGCAAAGATTTCTCAGTTATTACCAGCTTTGTCCACAATATTATTTTGATAATAAATAAGACCACTATTATTCACAATACTGGTATGAGCGAACCAACATCCACCACCCGTCAGACGCTATAAACCATAAACACAGAGGAAAAACAACAACAAGGCACTCAACTATCTTCGTGTCAGAGGATACTTTGCCTAGCCTCCCCTCAAGCTTTAAGTCACTGGAGGTTGACTCCCTTTAAGCGTTAGGTTACTGAAGGCTTGCTACCCTCAAGTTTTAGGTCAGAGAAGGTTGGTTCTGCTCATAAGTTGAGACAGTAACTCAACCTACCTCTCCAATCATACTGGGAAGGAGTAATTCCAGTCTTTCTGAAGGTTATGGGTTATGACAACTTCAGCATGGTGTAAGAGAGACCATGCTGATCTCCTTCACGACTGATATGTCAGTTTCAGGGGATGATATTTGTGCTGCTGTGCACATGAACCCGTAAGTATTTATTTTCAGTTTTCCTTGGCTTATCCTCCTCCACCTTCTACATTTTGACACAACACCAGAGCGCCTCAACCAAAGAAGAACTCAAGCAGGTCGTGCAGAAGCTTGTTACACAGACGTCTGCTTGTACACGACGAGAGGACGGGTGAGGGGAGCGGATTGTTATGTTGGAGCACGTGAAGGGGTCTTGTTGGTGATGGAAGTGCCCTGATGACTCCTAGCAGAATGAGTCCCTGATGTAGTCCCTGGCATGCCTCCATTGTTGCTATTGCTGCTATCTGCTGGGACTGCAGGAGGACTTTTGTTGCTGAAAGATGAACGTTTAGTTTTTGAGGGAGGAGACGATGATGGTGTGTTGGTGTTGGAGCTGTTGGTGTAGGATGAGGGTCGACTGGAAGGAGACATCTTGGTGTAAGGGTTCAGTGGTGGCGAGTCTCTTGCATTTTCAAAGTCATAGGAAGAAAAAGTTGGAGACTGTTTTGGTGGTGGAGTAGTCTGCTTGGTGATGAAGGGAGCAGCAGGGGGAATGACAACAGATGGGGTATCAGCATCATTCATAGCAATGTTAACATCATTTGTGGCAGCAACATCATCTTCATCCTCGTCCTTCCCCTGCGCCACCTGGAAGATGAAACAGATTAGTCAAGGTTATCCTAATCTAAAAGTGCTCATTCTAATTTCAAAATGCTGGCAGAGGAATACTTCTCTAAAACTTTACAACAGTGATATTACTGGTTTAAGCAGAGGACATAAAATTGTGAAGGATGTGAAAGCAGATCTAATATGTGATATAGTTCATCAATAAAATGCAAAGTGAACAAGTGAACTTGTGAGACTTATATTATATCTCTTGTGAGGATGCAGCTATATTTTTCATAGCGATATGTGTTATGATTCCTGGAGTACACTGGATAGTTATGAATGTGCTGAAAGAATACTATTCAGTAGATGGCTGTTGATAACTACAGTGTGACAATAAAGATAAAAGAAAATGCACTGAGGATGAATATCTAAACATATGAAACACCAATTATTTGGTATACACATCATAACATATATAACTGGAAACATAAAAAAATATACATGTGTATGTGGGTGGGTTGGGCTATTCCTTGTCTGTTTCCTTGCGCTACCTCGCTAACGCGGGAGACAGTGGATAAGTATAATAAATAAATAAATATAGATAGAAAAATAAAACTGAAACAAGTAGACTGACAAATAAACAAAATCTATGAGAAAATACAACTGAGTGGACTAGGATTTCAGCATAAGAGCAATGTCTGAGAAAATGCTTAAGGAAACAGAGTGTTGTACAGGAAGTGTATGTAGTCTTACTGAGGTAATGATCCATTTGACCATGGGAATCTGAAGCACTCAAAGAACAGTTCAGCACTTTCACAATACCAATTTGCTTATTACTCACTTCTCCACTCAACTTTATCCTCCATCATATTCTGTTGTTAATGATGGTATCTTACTCTCACTCACATCCCTAGACAATAAATCTTAAATTTCTTTACTCACTTTTTTCTCCACTCTCTATCTAACTTTTATATAATGATTCTTTCCAAACTATGATGACCTCATTCTAGCAATTAATGTCCCCTCATCCTTCATGATGTCACTTATCATCACTCTTCACCTTTGCTCTCACCTTCTTATTGCCGACAGCTTTCCTCATCTACTTACCTTCAAGATAGTGTCCGAGTCTGCCAGAGCCTGCTTGGCAAGGTATCTCTCTCTCTTGATCTTGATGTCCAGACTTTGTGGCACATCCGGGACCATTATGTCTATCAGGCGACATATGCCAAACACCACATGCTAGGGGAGATAGTCAGCTTCCTTTAGACATGTAGTTAGCTTGCACACAATGTTAAAACCTCTCATCATCAAGAAATGCTCCTAACCCATTACTCTGTGTTTACCTCACTGAACTCAAATAACTCCTCATCAACACAAACCAACCTCCTACTCATTTCTCCATCACTACCATTTACTATCATATAACACCCGGACCCTTCTCATATAAGGAGCTCCTGTAGCTTTAAAGGTGTGTTATTTCCAGAAGCAAGGGAATGAAAGATGCCTTTTGATTGAGAAGTTTTCAATAAAACTGTAATGTTTTTCATCAGCAAATGATTAAATTGCCTCTCTGAAGGTGATTATCACTTACAGCATAACTACAGGCAGATTAGGTTAGGTTAGGTCCAGTGATACCTTAACTCAGCATCGGAAGTCAAAGGTTATTCTGTCTTACCACATACCAATCAGTTCCTAAATTCGTACATTAGCCTTCATTTGAACCTGCATTAGCCTTACTTGCTCAAGGTAATCTTTAAATCATGGTTTATCTTCATAAAACTATATATCATGACTTGTAAAGCTAAATAATTCCCTATACTCAATAGATGAACAGATTCTTACCCTATTCTGATCACTGTATGTACTAAGTACCATTTAGGATGATGAACAGTTCTTATTGCAGGCAAAACTGCTTCTTCTTAAGATTAAAATCAATACCTCTCAGACCCTGAACTGATTTTCTTTGATCATAAGAATGACTTCCTCCCAAACCCACCTCAAAGGCAATGACGAAACCCAGCCTGATAGCCAGTAGGCGCCAGAAGAAGATGGTGTGGTTGCCTTCCGAGTCCCGGTAGCCGCGGTACCTGTGGGTCATGCCAGTACTCAGGTCAATGTAGGGGTCATAAGGACAGTACAAAGTGGGAAAACATAAGATCTAGTCACCATGAGAAATATTAAGTTCATCATGATAGGTCATGATGTTAGGTGTTAGGACACCGTAAGTCTTAGTATGAGATAAGGCCACTGTAAGGGCTATTGGAACTAGTCTCCCTGGGTCATATCTGCCATGCTGACTATGTCATACCTACTCTCATGACTGTGTCTTACCTGCTCCAATGACAGTCTCTCACCTGCACTCCTCACTGAGTGTGTTATTAGGTGCAGTGGCAAGTGTAAAGTTGACGTAGCCACTAAGAGACCAGTCATACTCGTACTTGTACAGCAGACGCGGCAGGAACTCTGATGTAAAAGCAATGAGGAATGCCTGCAGGAGAAGAAAGGTATTGTGCTGTTATCTGGCAATGATAGGGAAAACAATCTGTAAGGTGAGAGTGAAGTTGCTGTAGTCCTGACTGTGTAACACCCTCAATATTAATCAATAGAAGATATAAGGACCTTTGTTGTCTTCTCTAAAAATACATATTCATTCCATATATGTCATGCTTGTAAAGTGGAGTTTTATAATAGAAAAAAGAAGGGTTCATTTCCAAAGTGGCTATTGATTACTGCAACTTCAACTCCAGCCTATGATGCATACAGTGGATTTAAAGCAATGCACACTCTTACTGCACTGCACCCAATATAGATGAACCTATCAAGATCTGCCTCTAAAATATTATTACATGTGCACAGATATTCCTATTACAATACTTTCACACCCTTGTTTAAACTATTATATAAAGCAAAAGGACATGGGAAATGCTTTTACAGATGTGTTCTTAGTGGTTCTGCTGTATGCTTGTATATACTCACCATATTAATGGTTCACCTCAAACAGTCATGAAATATGCATCACCTGTACTGCAACAAACACAGGATTTTGCTACAACATGCATGGCTTGTGATGTTACAAATATTAGGTTTTGTTGCCATACTAGATATTGCTGCTTTTTGCGTGCAAAACTTTTACAAACAGTAAAGATGAAACTGAACTGCTGGAGGTATTTCCATGGCAGATATACAGGGCCTAATTCTTTCATTTCTAAACCCAAAATTCTAATAGTGATTTAGAGAACCTGCCTGAATGTCTCCAAAGTTTCATTATCTTCGATAAGCCTAGAGGGTCAAAGAAAACCTTCCTGAATACCTTCTCACTGCCAAAGGTTTGCCTTGTGTTTCTTAGATAAGTTCAAATCTCTGTTCACATACTGAAGGGTCTCCTCCATCCTTCTTGACATAATTCACTTAGCAATGCCTTGGTTCTCAGTTTGAAATCCTTTCTCTTCATGACTATGTTGTCCTCTTGTCTATGTTAAAGACAACTTTACCAATGCTTTTGTTCTAGAGTTGGCTGCTTGCATAACTTCACCTCATGCTAGGTTATGCAGCACCCAACAGGCAATCACATCTCACATATTGGCAACTCTGATATTGTTTTTTTCCTGACACAGTTAAAGTTTGGAATTTTTACCCCCTAGAAATTTCACAGCTTCAACAATGTCTTCCTTGAGTAGGCAGGTCTTTTGAATATTTTAGGAAAGGGTCTATTTGACACTCTTTTCCCCCATCAAGTTCTACCTTGACTGGGACACCAACGCACATGAGCAAATTGGTGGTAAATCAGTAACTGACATAACTCTTACTTACATTACTGATGACAGCCAAGTGGGCCATGAAATCCAGGATGGTGAACCAAATGCCAATGTTCTGAGCCCTCTCTGACACTGGCCGTCGTGTCTCGCATACAAACTTCTGAGCATCTAAACGAATCTCTACCCAGTTGTTAAGCAGCGCAAACAGTGGTGCCAGAGGGAAGGCAGCCACAAATATGGTGATAAACCCAAACTGTAGCACTGTTGGGAAAGAAGTAAGCTGAGGTTGTCATGGAGGCAAGTTAGAGTGTAAGAGAATCATTACAAAACTCACTGCTATTATTAATGAATTATTACATATTATTTTTCAAACTGATGAGCAATAAAATGGAAACAACCTACCCATTTCCAGATATTCCTGGAAGAGCCCCTCATTATCGATCAGCTGGTAGTCAGCCTCCCAGCGCGCCCTTGCCTTATGGCTCATCTTGACCTAACATCAACAGAAGAAATACATTGGTTAATGAAACTGGGGCCTTAAGAACTTAAAAGCTATCAGTTTATACATGAACATGGTCTTCAGGCTATAGGATCACACACAAACAAGTTCTAGGAACAGTAACAAAAAACAAAGTGAAAAGATCACATAATTGTGTGACCATGCAGAGGAAAAATATGTAATACCTTGAGCCACAAAGCTGGGATATAGTAGAATTCATAAGGTTGATGTAAATTCAATAAGGATTGGTAGAAAACTTAAAAGGTTGGCTTGAGGAGTCCTGAGGCTTTGGGATCTGAAGACCAAGAGGTTGTAAGCTCAGAGAAACATCAACCCAAACTTCCTCTCATGATCAAGAGGTCAAAAGGCCTAGAAGTGACAGGTTTCGATGCATACTATTTTCTGATGTAATCACTGAAAAAATACAAGCTACTATGATCATTATTTAGTGAAAAACTTCAGAAAAAGATTTCAGCGACACAGTAATGCAAACAAAACCAATAACAAGATACTTTGCGAACAGCTACCTGTATAAGTTTATAAGACTTTCAAAATGCAATATGTATTAAAAGACAGAGACCTAAGTGTGAAACCCTCTCCCTGGAATACTCATACAATGATTACATTCATACTTCCCATCGCTTACACATATAAAAACACTTTCCCTCCCCTTCCCTTCTTCTCACTTCTCTCAATCTGTCTCTCACCTGTTTCTTGTGCCACCAGGCTTTGACCTTGGGAACAAGGATTTCCTGTGCATTATTGACTACTTGTTTGCCAATCATGATGACAGCCAACTGTTGAGCCAGCTCGATCAAACACCCACCGGCTGAGCACTGGGGAGAAGCATTGTTTCATTCACCTTATCTACTGTTTTCATGTCTGCTTATGTGTAAATGCTTTATAACAGTCACTGAGCATGTCTATATTTTTTTGAACATATGTGGAAGTCTAGTTATCTAAACAAGCATAATTGATCATTAAATGTATAGTATAAGAAAACTGTAAATTCTACTTTTATAATTACAATCCCTGTAAAGATGTATTCATTAATATATATTCAAACTATTTTGAATACTTAATGAGTTACATAGGGATAGTCTAAGTACAGAGAGTAATATGAAATAAAGCAAGTGCCCTTATGCGGAACGCTATTCTTACACTGATTTTGATTTTGCATGCTAATTCCATCCAAACACTTGCTCTTAAGAGCAAAGTAATACTAAAGAGCATTCAGCTATTATGCAAAATTGTAGTAATCTACTTTAATACCAAACTAAGTACAGGAGTAATCACATTCAATTTTTAGGGAACTACAAAGTTTTCAGAAAATTCATAGTTAGTGGATACCTTACAATTCTGTATGGCTGATGGGGTGAATATCTCAGAAACATCATCAAAATATGATTGAAAGGTCTAAAACATGCTGAGGACCTTGAGATCCTACATCAAGCCTAGCATCATTCCTATCTGGGTTAAGTAATCCAGGCAGATTGTAACATCCTGATCATCCTCTTGGTGCTACTTAATCATTAATAAACAAACTGTCACTGCTCACGTCTTCATTTCGGAGTCCAAGGATGTGGTGGTAGTGGCCTGGGTAGCCCACAAAGCGGCCCTTGAAGAATGCGATGTAGAAGATGGATGAATAGAAGTTGACAAACTGAAAGATGAACACTTTGAAGGTGAGGTTGTCCTCGAACTCAGTCTGTGTACGATGCATTTCTGTTGGGAAAATGATACCATCTTTGTTAAGAGCTAAAGTAGTTGATGTATTGATATTCATGCTTTTTTATATGAAAATGAGGGAAATTTCTATCTCAAGAATAAAGAGGGAAATTTTCATCTCAAGAATAAAGTAAACATTATATGTAATCTATTTTTCAGAGCTAGAAGACAGTATGATTCTTTCTTAATCCTCTATTGCTTCTTCTGCCTCAGCAAGGTAACATTAAAAGAAAAAACCAAGATAGGAGCCAATCAACATGTAATTTTCTTATGACAGCTGCTACAAAAGGCTAATGAAGTAACTGTTGTTATTTCACTGGCTTCTATGACATCCATCATAATGATAACAACAACACAAAAAAGCCAACATAGTACATACCTACAACTTCTAATATATCACAATAATCACTAATCATTTTATCACAACTATTATTGATAACATGGCCAAGATTACTGTTATCACTATTACTACTCTTTGTTATCATTGTTGGTACTGACAGAGTTTTGCAACTCCTATGACTGTTATTACATAAACAAAACATGCAGAACAAGAACAAGAACTAATATGGCTGCTACTGTGCTGATAGTACTATCACAACTATCATTATTCTTAGCACTATCACTTCTACTACTAATTCCACTTCTACAACAATAATATCTAATTTTTTCATCAATAATGGAACTAACATTTATTTTTTTTTATTATACTTTGTCGCTGTCTCCCGCGTTTGCGAGGTAGCGCAAGGAAACAGACGAAAGAAATGGCCCAACCCACCCCCCATACACATGTATATACATACGTCCACACACGCAAATATACATACCTACACAGCTTTCCATGGTTTACCCCAGACGCTTCACATGCCTTGATTCAATCCACTGACAGCACGTCAACCCCGGTATACCACATCGCTCCAATTCACTCTATTCCTTGCCCTCCTTTCACCCTCCTGCATGTTCAGGCCCCGATCACACAAAATCTTTTTCACTCCATCTTTCCACCTCCAATTTGGTCTCCCTCTTCTCCTCGTTCCCTCCACCTCCGACACATATATCCTCTTGGTCAATCTTTCCTCACTCATTCTCTCCATGTGCCCAAACCACTTCAAAACACCCTCTTCTGCTCTCTCAACCACGCTCTTTTTATTTCCACACATCTCTCTTACCCTTACGTTACTCACTCGATCAAACCACCTCACACCACACATTGTCCTCAAACATCTCATTTCCAGTACATCCATCCTCCTGCGCACAACTCTATCCATAGCCCACGCCTCGCAACCATACAACATTGTTGGAACCACTATTCCTTCAAACATACCCATTATTGCTACTATCAATATCAGCATCACCAATAATTTTAGTGTTAACAATCGGAAATGAAAGTAACTTGACACTTTTTCTTAATAAAATGGTACTGTACCAAATACAACAGCTGTATAACATGATGTTCATGAATGATGCCTCATATTACAGTATTACTGATATTGCTGTTATTAATGATTACTTTAAAAGGGATTTAGAAAAATTTTGAATATGAAGAACTTTGATCCAGTGTGAAGGAAGGACTTGTTAGAATTGTTCGCTGGTATAAAAGTGCAACCTAGCACTACAGAACCTTGCTATCACACATCCATATGAAAGAGAGGCCCTGACTATATGAAAAACTCAACTGAATATTATAGATTTTACACTAATGACTTGACACAAAACTTGTACATCTAGACGTGAAATTTGGTGCAGCTGCTGCATACCCCAGGTAGTGAGCCTGTAAGCCAGTTTCTCATAGACTCTGCCCATACACATGATGATGATGAAGTTGACCACAGCACCAGAAAGTGAGGATATAGCCTGTGCCTGTCGGTGAAGAAAGTACCAATCATTATACTACAGTTGGATGTGTGGTACCTAGGAGATGATGGAGCTGGTAGTTATCCCATTATTGGGCTCCAGGTATAGGGGAAAAGAAAGTAATCTACAGACATTACAAGTAATTATGGGAAGTTAAAATTAGAAATCTGAATCATCTATAATTCTTATCTAAGATATGAAGTACATTAGATAGTAGTTGGTTTTGCTTTCATTATGAAACATCAAAAAATTGGAAAAAGGGTGTGTATTATTTATCACTATAGAAAGACAGAAACTTGTACTAATCAGTGATGTAAAACTGAAATATATGATAATGGAAAAAGGGTATATACCTGGGATCTAAGAGTGTCGTTACGGAAGAGAGGGATGGACACCAGGACACGGTAGATGATGACAGCAATGATGAAAATGATGACAAGACTCATCTGCCAAGAAAGGTCAGGTAGGCAGTATTAGTTGAAAGAAGTTAAAAAAAACAGATGAATATAAGTAACCATAAATCCCACGCACAACCACATCTACCTTTTAAGATAATGTTTGCACACTTAACCTTGTGTTTGATTAGGTCAAACACTATTGAAGCTATAAATAGTAGTAACTGTTGAAACACTTTTTCTTCCTCATTAAGTATCCATGATTATCAAAATCCTTTTCATGTCAATGGCATGAAATCCCTTTTAACAACTCCAGGAAAGTTACTTATGCTTGAATTACTGTAATGACATTTCAACAATGACACCTCTAACATCAGCAGGGGATCTTTAAGCTTTCAGTCCCTCTGCATGATTATGAAATCAAAAACACAAACACTCAGTATAAGACTTCCTCCACCAGGGTGCCACATTTTCCAACAAGATGAAACGTCCATTAACAGGATGGGAGGTATAACAATAGGATGCAATATAGGATGGGAGCACATCCACGCAGCTCACCATGATGAAGATAAGTCCAACTCCAGCCATGATCCTCTTGGTTCTGATGGACTTTGGGAAAGAGGGCTCTCTGACACCTGTGATGGGGTTCCTCTCCTGGCAAGGTGCCTTGGCTGCAAACTCTGGGCGGGGTCGTTCTTCTTCCTCCTGGAAGTCCAGACAATCCCAATGGTGGGCAAGTGATGCACTTTTCCGCTTCCAGTATTCTAGGAAAGACACAGCTGGAAGAGTGAATGATAAATATATGAAGCAAAGAACTGGATAGAAAACTATTCACATAATAATTGATTTAGGATACAGGAAAGGAAGAAATTTAGAAAGCCTGGAAATAATGACAAAAATATAAACAAATGGAACAAGATTTAAAGAATGATGATCAAAAGAACTAAGAAAACAGAATCAGGAAGGTATTTCAGTGAATCATTTTTGTTTCTTGAAATTACTAATGTGTAAGGAATAATCACAAAAAAATTCAGCAAGTAATTATATATATGACAGAATAAAAGCTTTCCCTAGATCCAACCTATTCTCAGAAAACACACCCCAAAATGAGACAAATATCGCATAGAAGACCGTTCCAGGGTGGTCGAAGAGGTATGAGATACGAGCATTAACACAGATGTCACTCAGATCCCAGAAAGCACACCCCAATTTCTCATTGCACAAGGGACACATCTTGAAGACTCCCTTCTGTGTACAAATCTCATTGGCTGGTGTGTTGTGGTTGATGGTGAAGACGCCATAAAGGAAGACCAACAGACCCACAATTGCTGCTGGTAGTAACCACCCAGTGTAAAGACCTGAGAAGGGTGGAGGCTTGAGTAAGTGTATGGGGATAACATTTGTTTTTCTTTGTTCAGTAAACTATTCATCAATCTATCAATCTACTATACCAAAAATTCATCTCTTTCTGCTCTATTCTGCAATCAATTCTGTAGATCTCCCAATGAATATCAAGTCTTTTAGTATCTTGGAAATATTGATAATAATAAATCAATAAATATCAAAATTTAGAACTAACAATAAAGAAAAACATTGGAAATACATTTCATAAGCTTTCAAAAAATCAACATTGTGTTATAGAACATGAAAGTAATAAATATTATGATACGTTCTCCAAAATATGACAACAAACCTCATCATTTGGAAATGTTCATCCATAGAAGAGGCAAATGAATATTGATAGCATATGACATCATTCTTTTAAAGAGTGAGACCATATTTTTAAAAATGAATGACAAAAAGTATTACAAGGATTTAAGCAAAAAGGCTTAAACATAATTACTGTGAAAATATTTCAAACAGTGACGGCTGAATAACATGAAAAAAGGAGTGTTTAAAAAAAGGGACCACATGAAAACTGAACAAATACAATTTGGACGAAAATGAATATGAGGCAAATGTGCAAATGGAAGCAGTTGTAGTATGAGGCTAAATATTTGTGGTGTTCATAATGACAGTGTGTTTTAAGGTATAAGATACCACATCTTTTTTAAACATGTAGGGTGTGTCTTAAGATAATACAAGTGCATTAAGGTTCCCATAACACAAGCAAGAACCAAGGCAAGAACCAACCCTACTAGCTGGGTACCCTACACTATCTTAAGTGTACCATACAGTATGGCGATCATCAGCTCACCCAGCCAAGCAAAGTAGATACCAATCTTCTCGCCGAAGTACTCTCTTATGTGGTCAAGGGGCTGGTACTTGTACCACTTGCCCCAGCGAGCCCAGTAGTGGTAGAGGATCTGACGGGGATTGAGCTGAGATGGGTCACGGCATCCCACAGGGTACTCATACGGTCCCTGGATGAAAAAAGAAGTATAATGACCTTACCTATCAGGCTCACATGTACAAGTTTTAGGGGTGTGGACCAAACATGTGCAAAATCTCTCTCCCCAGGACACATGTAGTAACCACATCCCAGGCAACACACAACCCACCAGCACCACCCAGGACTGCAGGCTGTGACATCTCACATTCCTTGATCCAATGCCCAGTCGTAAAATACACCTTACACGTGACTGGTCAATTACCTGGGCAGGGATTTTCTCCATGTCCTTCATTACTTTTCTCTCACTTTCTCTCTTGACAAGTTGCTAAAAAGAAATGTTACAGTAGGTTCTTTACCAAAGACATTATATCCAGAAACTGACTGAACTAACATATCAACTTTATTTCAACTTTATTTCTAAGATCATGTGTGTTATTAAGCTGCTACAATAAGAAGAAAAAAAAAAAAAAACAGTCGTGAACAGTCGTGAAGGATAAATGTGGAAAAATTTTGCCGAGGATTGGGGATAATTCTGATCCCAAGAACATTAACTGGAATTTGTTCCTGAAGGTGGCTGGAAGTGTTGGAGGGCCTGGTGGTGTAAGGGAGACTCTCAGAGGCTCCAATGGTATGAGGGAGAGTTTGAGGGACTGATGATTTAAGGAAGTGTTGGAGGGCTTGGTGGTGTGAAGGAGAATGTTGGAGGGCTAGGTGGTGTGAGGGAATATGCTGGAGGGCTTCTTGGTGAGAAGGATGTGTTGAAGGGCTTTGTGGTGTGAGAGTGTTGGAAGACTTGGTGGTTTGCGGGAGAGTGTTGGTGAGCCTGGTGGTGTGAGGGAGAATTCTCGAGGGTCTAGTAGTGTGAGGGAGTGTGATGGAGGACTTGAAGGTAAGGCAGACCTGTTAGTATTATGGAGAATTTTGATATATATATATATATATATATATATATATATATATATATATATATATATATATATATATATATATATAAAGAGAAACCCTAAGCAGATAGTGTAAAGGTATCGGATAATCTAGACACCATTTCTGGGCATATTGAACCTAGGCTGGGACCTTCCACTCGCAAACACATTCCTCCAAATGTAATGGAGAGAAGGGTAAGAGATTCAGGAGGTATCCCAATCTCTTTCTACCGCCACGGTGACACCCAAACTGCCCTTGTAAAAGACCAGCACTTTACACACACACACATACACACATTATGACAGCCACCTGCAGCAGATATATTCTGTCCCATACCACTACAGACGATTCCTTCTCCATCAAAAATATATATGTAAGGTGGGTTACTGAGGCTCGCTCTATTACTATCAGGGGTAAGGGACTACAGAAAGTATCCCTCCACCCCAGCTATGATGCACATACACCATTGCCCTACGGTTACAGTCGATACAAATACCAGCACAGACTCATAACTGACCAAAATAAACTCCCAGGAATATTTACATCCCCCCAGTGCCATGGGTATCAGGACCACACGAGCCATCAGAGAGCTCCTTATCTTCCCAATCGCCTCTTCCTTCTGCAGGTAAAAGCCTCGCCATGGACACCCCTCCCACCCTCCCTCAGGTCTTCTGGTATGATGTATCGTGCCTTCGTGCTCCAGCCAGGGGCGGGGTTAGCCCAAGTACTCACGTCATGCAGAGGGAAGGCAGCGCTGTAAACACCTTCTTCCACTAGTCTCTCGATGCCAATCTCGCCCTTCTTCCTCTTGCCGAAGGGCGCCGTGGAGAGGATCTCGTGGATGATTCTCGAGCGCTGGGTGTTGGTGAAGTACTGGTCGGGGTTGTCGCTGCCCAAGAACCTAACGGAGGGTCATCCCAGGTCAGAGGTCACGAGAGACACGTTAACTTCTTGAACATTAGGAAAATAATAAAGCGTGTACTATCAAATAGGACACAGAGATTTAATCCAGGAGGCAAAGACTTTAATGAATGAATAGATTATGTCCTGTAGCGATTTTGTAATCTTGCAGAGTGCAGTAACACACACACACACACACACACACATATATATATATATATATATATATATATATATATATATATATATATATATATATATATATATATTCATTTATTTATCTATTTGGGCCCTGCAAAGCTTCGAAATTCGATTTGACTTCGAATCGGAACTGAGGATTCGATACGATTCGATACCTGAAGGATCGACTTATATTGGTTAAATCTATTTATCTCACATCTCATACTTGTGTGTCAACAATCTGTAAGCTGGTCAGATTTTTTCTTTTCCTCTTTTTAAATAGATAAACAATCTACAAATGGCTTACGTCTTTTTCATAGCAACAAACGGCAGTGAGACCAAGGAGAAACCTCAAATGATTTTAATTATAATGTTTGGTTATATTTCGGAAGCCTAAATCACACATAAAATTTGTCTTTACAAAATATCCAAGGGGAATCTTCTGGATTTTTACAGAAGATTTTGCATTTCTTTTTTTCAGAGAGAAAACTGCTAATGCGAAATGTTAGTAATAGTAACCAATAAGATGCTAGTAATGTTCATCTTTCCCAAAACAAACAAGAGAGAATCTATGAATAGATATATTTTGCTCGCGTTATTCCCAGCAAAAACATTCTGGCAACTCAGCATTTTCGTTGTATTTTTCTATCCTTCTCTACGCCTGCATAATGAAATAAGACAGGACTAATTAAATGTATTATTCACTTGGCTTTAACATCTGCTGCACTCGACAGTATTGCCATCCTGACTTCCAATTTTATGTAATGCTTTTTCTCCCCCCACAAAATTTTTTTCGCTTGATTTAAAATATGTGGCATACATTCATGAAAAATAATTTATATATCTTCATAAGTTTCAAAATAATTTATATATCCTCATAAGTTTCAAAACGTGAAAGAAAATTATCCATGTACTCAACCAATAATTTGATTAATTCACCTTTGTTTACTTGTGCATTGTTTAATACTGGTATTCTAACTCTCTCCATATACACCACACCTTGTGGCTCCCTCCACATACACCACACCTTGTGACTCCCTCCACATACACCACACCTTGTGACTCACTCCACATACACCACACCTTGTGGCTCCCTCCATATACACCACACCTTGTGGCTCCCTCCATATACACCACACCTTGTGGCTCCCTCCACATACACCACGCCTTATGGCTCCCTCCACACAGACCACACCTAGTGACCACCACACCTTGTGGCTCCCTCCACATACACCACGCCTTATGGCTCCCTCCACACAGACCACACCTAGTGACTCCCTCCACACAGACCACACCTTATGGCTCCCTCCACACAGACCACACCTTGTGACTCCCTCCACACAGACCACACCTGTGACTCCCTCCACACGAGACCACACCCTCTGACTCCCTCCACACAGTAATCTACGTAATACTCAAGAAAAAGACAATGATGTTTCAATGTCACGACATCTGCGCAGACTACAGGAGGTCACGGGGTGGTTGGGTGGTGGTTACAGGAGGTCACAGGTTGGGGGAGTATAACAGGTCACAGATGCGCCAGATGTGGCACTATGTCACGCAGGGGGGGTGTGGGGGGGGGCACGCTCGACCACTCCCTACCAGACCGGAAACATGGCCCGTGGACATGGCCCGTGGACATGGTCCGGGGTCAGTACGGGACCACGTCTGTCCGTGTGCATATCCACTGCATCGCTCAAACCATCAGGGACTACATCGACCATCCCCCCCCCCCCCCCGCCTTAACCATCCCCCAGCAGGAGCAGTGTGGTAAAGACCCCCCCTCCCCTCCCCCAGTGTGGCACAGACAGTGTGGTAAAGACCCCCCCTCCCTCCCCCAGTGTGGCACAGACAGATGCTGACACTCTATGTACACACATACCCTCCATCTCATCCCGGCACAGACGAAGGTGGAGGGTGGAGGGTGGAGGAGTGTTGTGGAGTGCTGGTCCCATTTTTTGACACATATATGAGAGAGAGAGAGAGAGAGAGAGAGAGAGAGAGAGAGAGAGAGAGAGAGAGAGAGAGAGAGAGAGAGAGAGTATATATATATATCCCTCCACATGGTCGGGAATCCCCCTAGGAGAACCATGACTTTCGACCCTCTCGCCCAGTCCCACTATCCACACCATAGTTACAATCACAAAAAAAACCCTTCCCCCCACGTTGCACTCACCCCCCACCCCCTCCCCTCATCAACTCTCTCTCTCTCTCTCTCCTCCTTCACAATACACTGCAAAGTCCAACGGCACTTCTTTCCCCCACAATAATATGCTGTGGGGGTTGGGTGGGGGTGGGGGGGGTGTATGTGATAGTGTAACATGATGGGTAAACATCGCAGACTTTCACGTCTCTCTCTCTCTCCCTTGGCGTCATGGCTGCTGCATTCAGTTGACCCAGCTCGTGGAAAGAGAGAGAGAGAGAGAGAGAGAGAGAGAGAGAGAGAGAGAGAGAGAGAGAGAGAGAGAGAGAGAGAGATAGAGAGAGAGAGAGAGAGAGAATGCACACACAGAGCCAGCGGTTCCAATAATGAGACGTGGTCCTTGGCTTTAACGTCTCTCTCTCTCTCTCTCTCTCTCTCTCTCTCTCTCTCTCTCTCTCTCTCTCTCTCTCTCTCTCAGTCTCTCTCTCTCATTCCTTTTGAGATACGTCTCTCTCTCTCTACATCCCCTCTGAGGGGGGGGGGGTGTATGGAGGGAGGTGCCCGGGTGTAGCCGATCTTGAGGTGTAGCCAAGTCTGGTATTTGTGTAGTTACTTGTCTACACTGTAGAGGAGGGGGGGGGGGTGTGCTACACTCGTGGGGCCCGTGTCCCCCCCATCTCTTCATGGGGTACTCAAGAGGTAGGTAGACGTAGATGTAGACGCGTGGGCCGGGCCCCCTCCCCCCCATCTCTTCATGGGTTACTCAAGAGGTAGGTAGACGTAGATGTAGACGCGTGGGCCGGGCCCCCTCCTCCCCCCCATCTCTTAATGTGTCATTACCTACTTCGTACATCTACAAGCAGGTAGATGTAGAGTGTAGATTCGTGGGGCGCCACCATCTCTTGGACTCGCCCTTACTATCTTGCTGGTTCTTTAAATACAGTTTCATTCATTCATTTATTCATTTCATGAAATTCATTCAATGTGTGTGTGTGTGTGTGTGTGTGTGTGTGTGTGTGTGGCGGTGGTCGGTTAATGCAGACCATACTTCCCCCGTGAGGCGGGTCCTTGTGGTGCATGATAGAGAGGATTGCAGTGCGTCATGCGACACAATAAACATGCACAAGGATTTAGCTAAGCTAGGCGCCCGCCCCCACACACACACAAGAGAGGAGGTCCGTCGGTCGCCTTCGCCAGCGAGACTGGTCGCTGGTTTTATTGGTCGTCCCGGAGCTTGCCCGCGGCGCCTGTGGGTCGCTGGGGCGGGCGGGCGGGCGAGCTGCTGGTCCTTGCGGGGGGGAAGCAATTTTTTCTTTTTATTATGGGGTGTTTAAACACGCCAGACTCCCCTCCCTTAATGTCCAAGTGGGCTACGGAGTGGAAATGAGAGATATATACAGAGAGAGAGAGAGAGAGAGAGAGAGAGAGAGAGAGAGAGAGAGAGAGAGAGAGAGAGTTCAGTAAACATGACCTGGTCGAGGACAGCAAACATGACCTGGTCGAGGACAGTCAACATGACCTGGTCGTGTGTACCTCATGACACTCGACCCTCCTGACCCAGTGTCAGGTCATTATGATGACCCCAGGTCAAGACACTCACCCAGCAAGCACCACCCCACCCCCAACCCTCCCCTCTGTCTGCCCCCCCCCCCCCCACAGGGGGTCAACACGCAACCCCACTTCTCCTTCATCCTGGGGGTATCAATTCAGTGTTCCATTATCTCAAAGGTAATCCACCAGCCATGAGGGGGCTGGGGGGCTGGACGACATACACACACACACACACACACACATCACGAGGGTCGACTATTGACACACACATAACGTACAAACGACTCACAACCAGTGTACACAACAGGGTAGGAAATACACAACTCAATGCCACACTTTCTTTGTACCTTAAGACACCTATAAAATTGAAGTCGTATCCTTTATATGAAGTCAACCCTTCTTTCAAGGTTATATATATATATATATATATATATATATATATATATATATATATATATATATATATATATATATATATATATATATATATTTTTTTTTTTTTTTTTTTGCTTTGTCGGTCTCCCGCGTTTGCGAGGTAGGGCAAGAAAAAAAAAGACGAAAGAAATGGCCCAACCCACCCCCATACACATGTATATACATACGTCCACACACGCAAATATACATACCTACACAGCTTTCCATGGTTTACCCCAGACGCTTCACATGCCCTGATTCAATCCACTGACAGCACGTCAACCCCGATATACCACATCGATCCAATTCACTCTATTCCTTGCCCTCCTCTCACCCTCCTGCATGTTCAGGCCCCGATCAC
This sequence comes from Panulirus ornatus, assembly GCF_036320965.1. NCBI lineage: Eukaryota > Metazoa > Arthropoda > Malacostraca > Decapoda > Palinuridae > Panulirus > Panulirus ornatus. Next base: position 20,101,104 of record NC_092246.1, on the reverse strand, counting down.
ACAAAATCCTTTTCACTCCATCTTTCCACCTCCAATTTGGTCTCCCACTTCTCCTCGTTCCCTCCACCTCCGACACATATATCCTCTTGGTCAATCTTTCCTCACTCATTCTCTCCATGTGCCCAAGCCATTTCAAAACACCCTCTTTTGCTCTCTCAACCACGCTCTTTTTATTTCCACACATCTCTCTTACCCTTACGTTACTTACTCGATCAAACCACCTCACACCACACATTGTCCTCAAACATCTCATTTCCAGCACATCCATCCTCCTGAGCACAACTCTATCCATAGCCCACGCCTCGCAACCATACAACATTGTTGGAACCACTATTCCTTCAAACATACCCATTTTTGCTTTCCGAGATAATGTTCTCGACTTCCACACATTCTTCAAGGCTCCCAGGATTTTCGCCCCCTCCCCCACCCTATGATCCACTTCCACTTCCATGGTTCCATCCGCTGCCAGATCCACTCCCAGATATCTAAAACACTTTACTTCCTCCAGTTTTTCTCCATTCAAACTTACCTCCCAATTGACTTGACCCTCAACCCTACTGTACCTAATTACCTTGCTCTTATTCACATTTACTCTTAACTTTCTTCTTTCACGCACTTTACCAAACTCAGTCACCAGCTTCTGCAGTTTCTCACATGAATCAGCCACCAGCGCTGTATCATCAGCGAACAACAACTGACTCACTTCCCAAATATATACATATACATATATATATATATATATATATATATATATATATATATATATATATATATATATATAACCAGGGCATGTGAAGCGTCTGGGGTAAACCATGGAAAGTTGTGTGGGGCCTGGATGTGGAAAGGGAGCTGTGGTTTCGGTGCATTATTACATGACAGCTAGAGACTGAGTGTGAACGAATGGGGCCTTTGTTGTCTTTTCCTAGCGCTACCTCGCGCACATGAGGTGGAGGGGGTTGTCATTCCACGTGTGGCGAGGTGACGATGGGAATAAATAAAGGCAGACAGTATGAATTATGTACATGTGTATATATGTATATGTCTGTGTGTGTGTATATATATATGTGTACATTGAGATGTACAGGTATGTATATTTGCGTGTGTGGACGTGTATGTATATACATGTGTATGTGGGTGGGTTGGGCCATTCTTTCGTCTGTTTCCTTGCGCTACCTTGCTAACGCGGGAGACAGCGACAAAGCAAAATAATATATATATATATATATATATATATATATATATATATATATATATATATATATATTATATATATATATATATATATATATATATATATATATATATATATATATTATATATATATATATATATATATATATATATATATTATATATATATATATATATATATATATATATATATATATATATATATATATATATATATATATATATATATATATATATATATATATCTATCTATATATATATATATATATATATATATATATATATATATATATATATATATATATATATATATATCTATATATATATATATATATATATATATATATATAGGTATTCATAGATACATGTACACACACACACACACACATCTCGTTATCAGCGCCGGATGAGATGTTCGCACCACCCAGGTGGACACATCCCTCGCATGTGTCCACACCGGCAGGGCTGGCGGAACCACCTGCCTCATTTGCATACCAAATGAATATCACAGCGACGTGTTCAACGTAGACTGGACTGGGGCCCCACTAGGGGAGGGTGGGGGGGGTGAGGGGTTAATGATAATTACCCTAACGCCATGGGTCATTAAGAGTACAAATTCTATTCCTGTACCCTGATTACAGCTGTACTGGGCTGTAATAGTAATATAATTGACGTCAATGCAAAAGACACCATCTGCAGGTGACCTAACCCCCCGCCATCACCAGCCAACCAGCTGGCTGCCGGGGTGTGAGTGAACGAGGGAAGCGTGTGCTGACAACCCCCACGCCCACGCCCACCCACGCCCACACGCCCACACACCCCACGCCCAAGCCTGGACGAAGCAAAATCGACTTCATTATTTTCCACCACACACACACGCGCGCAGGCGCGTGGTGTGCACCTAGCCAGAGTGGCTCACAGCATTGAAGAAGGAAGACACACACACACACACACACACACACACACACACACACATACACACACAGACATACACGCACACACACACACACACAGACACACAGACACACACACACACACACACACACACACACACACACACAGACACAAACACACACACACACAGACATACACGCACACACACACACACACAGACACACAGACACACACACACACACACACAGACACACACACAGACACACAGACACACACACACACACAACAACACAAGGGGAAACCCGCCATAAAGATGTTATTGTCTCAGTAATTAACCAATTGACATTTTCACAACAAAGAGAGAGAGAGAGAGAGAGAGAGAGAGAGAGAGAGAGAGAGAGAGAGAGAGAGAGAGAGAGAGAGAGAGAGGAGGGGTTGTATAACACAACCTCTGGCCTGGCCTTCTCCTCCTCCACCTTCTCCTCCATCAACAGACTCCAATCCCCAACAACACCCATCCCACCTCCCCCTCCCCCACAGTCTCCAACACCACAGCTCCCCCCCACCACCACCAACACCACAGCTCCCCCCCACCACCACCACCAACACACGTCCTCCAGCAATATTCTCCTTCCAAGTAATCCTCATTAGTAGACTCATTAATAGCCTGGGGAGCTGTGGGAGACTCATCAATAGCCTGGGGAGCTGTGGGAGACTCGTTAATAGCCTGGGGAGCTGTGGGAGACTCATCAATAGCCTGGGGAGCTGTGGGAGACTCATTAATAGCCTGGGGAGCTGTGGGAGACTCATTAATAAACTGGGGAGCTGTGGGAGGCTCATTAATAGCCTGGGGAGCTGTGGGAGACTCGTTAATAGCCTGGGAGCTGTGGGAGACTCGTTAATAGCCTGGGGAGCTGTGGGAGACTCGTTAATAGTCTGGGGAGCTGTGGGAGACTCATTAATAGCCTGGGGAGCTGTGGGAGACTCATTAATAGCCTGGGGAGCTGTGGGAGACTCGTTAATAGCCTGGGGAGCTGTGGGAGACTCATTAATAGCCTGGGGAGCTGTGGGAGACTCGTTAATAGCCTGGGGAGCTGTGGGAGACTCGTTAATTGCCTGGGGAGCTGTGGGAGACTCATTAATAAATTGGGGAGCTGTGGGAGGCTCATTAATAGCCTGGGGAGCTGTGGGAGACTCATTAATAGCCTGGGGAGCTGTGGGAGACTCGTTAATAGCCTGGGGAGCTGTGGGAGACTCATTAATAAACTGGGGAGCTGTGGGAGGCTCATTAATAGCCTGGGGAGCTGTGGGAGACTCATTAATAGCCTGGGGAGCTGTGGGAGGCTCATTAATAGCCTGGGGAGCTGTGGGAGGCTCATTAATAGCCTGGGGAGCTGTGGGAGACTCATTAATAAACTGGGGAGCTGTGGGAGGCTCATTAATAGCCTGGGGAGCTGTGGGAGACTCATTAGTAGCCTGGGGAGCTGTGGGAGACTCATTAATAGCCTGGGGAGCTGGGGAGACTCATTAATAGCCTGGGGAGCTGAGGGAGACTCATTAATAGCCTGGGGAGCTGAGGGAGACTCATTAATAGCCTAGGGAGCTGTGGGAGACTCATTAATAGCCTGGGGAGCTGAGGGAGACTCATTAATAGCCTGGGGAGCTGTGGGAGACTCATTAATAGCCTGGGGAGCTGTGGGAGACTCATTAATAGCCTGGGCAGCTGAGGGAGACTCATTAATAACCTGGGGAGCTGTGGGAGACTCATTAATAGCCTGGGGAGCTGGGGAGACTCATTAATAGCCTGGGGAGCTCTGGGACTCATTAATAGCCTGGGGAGCTGTGGGAGACTCATTAATAGCCTGGGGAGCTGTGGGAGACTCATTAATAGCCTGGGGAGCTGGGGAGACTCATTAATAGCCTGGGGAGCTGAGGGAGACTCATTAATAGCCTGGGGAGCTGGGGAGACTCATTAATAGCCTGGGGAGCTGAGGGAGACTCATTAATAGCCTGGGGAGCTGAGGGAGACTCATTAATAGCCTGGGGAGCTGTGGGAGACTCATTAATAGCCTGGGGAGCTGAGGGAGACTCATTACATCACTTATTCATCATTCTCACTAACTCCTGATGATGAGGCCCAATGAACAGACAATACTCATTTATTTCCTTCACTCATACTCAGTTATCTTAAAGAAAACATTCTGCATAGTGAATTACCTTAAAAACAAAATCGTGCGTACTAAATTATATTAGGAAAAAAAATCATCGTGCTAAGATACCATAAGGAAAACATCATGCGTGCTCAATTACTTAAAAGGAAAGAAATCGTGCGTAAAATTCCCTTTAGGAAAACATCCTACCCACTAAAATTACATTAAGAAAATATTCTGTGTACTTAATTACTTTTGGGGAAAAAATCCTTCACACTAAACCACCTTATTTAAAAATATGTATATATAACATTCTGCGTACTAGATTACTTAAAAAAAACATCCTGCGCAATAAATTACCCCAAATAAAATGTCCTGCATACTAAATTACCTTACAATATGTCCCGGATGCTCAATTACCTTGAAGAACACAACCCGCATTGAGGATTATGTTGAAGGAAAGTTTGACAATACCACCGGTAGATGGCGGGGGTGTCGCGTTAAAATACTTGCCGAATTTCCTACCCCAAACTTTCCTCTTTGGATAAACCCACGTCCAGGAATCTTGTGCGTAGTGAAGTTTGGGCAAGTGCCACCAGAAGTGTTGTTTGGGAAGTTAGAGGAGAGGCGGGAAGAGTTCGGAAGCGTCGGAATGGATTCAGAGACTATGACCCGAAAATGGCGAGGGTAGTTTTGGCGCGCAACAGATTAGGGGGTTCAGTGATCAGTACCCACACACGAACACACAGCTTTAAAAGACTCTTTACTCTTCAAATGGAGTTTGAAATGGATGAATATTCAGATGGTTTCTGAGAAAAGAGTGAATAAATGGGCTTTTAGCTCCTACATTGGCATTTTGTCATATGAGAACAGCGAACACCTTACCCTGCTCACGTCCTTCCAGCGAACACCTTACCCTACTCATGTTCTTACAGCGAACACCTTACCCTGCTCTCGTTCTTTCTTAAAATTATATTCCACTGGTACTTTCTTCCATTATTTAATATAATTCTCGTGTCGCTCGGCTCTCCCATTCATAAAACAAGCAATTCGTCGTCTGAGATCCTGAAGTAACACTCATACTCATCAAATTCATCACCAACTTGAGTATTACTCACCACAAAGTTCAACACAATCCCAGTCTCGGACTCATCCTACAGCAGACAAACCTAGGACAATACCAGTCTCGGACTCATCCTATAGCATACAAGTCCGGGACAATCCCAGTCTCGGACTCACTCTACAGCAGACAAACCTATGACAATACCAGTCTCGGACTCATCGTATAATTGACAAGCTCAAGACAATCCTAGTCTCGGACTTACAGCAGAAAAGTCCAGGACAATCCCAGTCTCGGACTACCTTTCATAAATGTAACATCGACTGTCTATTGTTAAACGTATGTATATGTTAAATATGGGTTAAGTGTCATTCATAATAGATTTATTTGAGAATGAAAGGGTCTATTAAGACAAGGCAAGGCATATTAAAGTGATTACGATAACTTACCTGCCATTCTAACATATTAATTAACCTTAAAATGTTACTAACCTTGGTAATTGTACACTCAATATATGTACATGTACTTCTGTATATACAGTACACTCTAGCATTTTATCTAGTACAAGTCTATAATAATATTTACGAGGAAAAGTTTTGCAAATTACTAAAAATACATATACTAGTCCTTATCATACATTATATATATATATATATATATATATATATATATATATATATATATATATATATATATATATATATATATATATATATATATATCAGTACGATATAGGTTTCAAGAGAGTATACATTTTCCAATAGTGATCAATTTGGACATAGACTATGGCATCTATCTACAAAAATTTACATATATATATATATATATATATATATATATATATATATATATATATATATATATATATATATATATATATTCAAACAGCTTCAGATAAAGAGGTACTACACAGATCAACAAGGTCATACAAGGTCAAGCTGTGACCTTCCCTTACACAAATAAATTCTTAAAAAGTCTTAGGTCAGTTCTTCGAGCTCTCTCTTTCTCAAAAAATAATAAGGTCAAGCTCTCTATACTCTGCTCTATAGCTTTTCTATGCTCAGTATAGATCATGCGCTCTATAGCCTTTCTATGCTTAGATCATGCGCTCTATAGCCTTTCTATGCTTAGATCATGCGCTCTAAGCCAGAGCGAGGAGGGAGGTCAGTGCATGGCTCTGTCATGGAGAATCTATGTCGCCGGCTTCACGACGGCTCTATGTCAACACCCTGGGGTAGAGATATAGAGATCTCTAACTCCTATATATCATAGAAGTTCTATATCAACACTCCTGGTAAGGATATATATAGAGATCTATATAGCTATAGTTCTTATGAAAGCTCTATATATTACAGTCCTGGTATAGAGCTCTATGGTATAAAGACTCTATATAAATCTCTATGTCTTCACTTCCCAGGACTGAGCAAGAGAAAGATTTTGACTTTATTCACTGAAAAAAAATTAATTGATTTGATTAATTAATGAGAGTAATCTATACCATTAATTGCTAGACCTGTTACATCATACTGTAGTTTGTAGTTTTTTACAATGAATAAAACAAACTAGACATGAAAAATACATAAGCCTTCAGTGGGTCATTAGTGTATAAGTCTCTCTTGGGATTATTGCAAAGCTCAAAGACATATGAGAAAGGGTATTATAACAGCCATCCGCAGCGTTTATATATATATATATATATATATATATATATATATATATATATATATATATATATATATATATATATATTCCTATGAGTCCACGGGGAAGATGAAACACGATAAGTTCCCAAGTGCCCTTTCGTGTAATAATCACATCATCATCAGCGGACCACAATATATGTTTACCCAAATGGCGTCCTAGCTACGTCTCTTCGTTGTATATCAACTGACTGTTATATTTCTTCTCTTGTGTCTCCCCTGATGATGTGATGATGACACGAAAGTGCACTTGGGAACTCATCGTGTTTCATTTTCCCAGTGGACTCATAGGAATATATATGCTTGCATGCACGGGACGAAGCACTGGCCTCCCACACTCGAGATAACTTAAGCAATTGTGCAGAGCAGAGACAGTCTCCTTTATACCAAGTGTCCTTCTAAGTTGGTCATGAACCTCGAGCAAAGTGGGGGGATAATATCAACATGGAATACAGTGATCTGAGGAGAGTGGCTCTCTCTCTCTCTCTCTCTCTCTCTCTCTCTCTCTCTCTCTCTCTCTCTCTCTCTCTCTCTCTCTCTCTTCCAGCGACTGATTCCCCCCCCCCCCCCTTTACCAGGCGAGAGGTCGAGGCCTTTGAGTGCCTGGAAAAGGTTAAAAAAAAACAAAAAAGAACAAAAATCATCCAGCTCTTTTATTCTTCACCTCGTCCCACTCCTTATTTCCATGGGGTGAGGGAAGTCACCAAGTCCCTTTGAGAATTCCCCAGACCCGTAAAACGTTAAGTTGACATCAGCATGGAACCTTTCAGAAGAAGCTGGGGAAAAACACAGACACACACACACACACACGCAGCAAAACTTGCAACGAAGAGTTGCAGATTCACTTGGGAAACCGCCTGGAAGGAGGGAGAGGGAGGGAGAGGGAGAGAGAGAGGGAGAGAGGGAGGGAGAGAGGGAGAGGTAGTGGTGGAGGTACGAGGTGAATACATTTGGCATACGGTATCAAAGAAACTGTCTGTTGCCGTCCGAAAACAAATGGGAAAATGGTGCTCACTTGGTCAAGACTTTTCTTGCGGGAGAAGAGAAAGACAAGGAAATGAGTTAGTCTGATTTCCAGAAGGGGATAGTCGTATCTAACTACTTCATGGCAATATATATATATATGTCAGAGGGGGAGGGAGAGGTAGAGGCCATTAAGCATATACTGTGTTACTGAAGGGGAGGAAACATTATCATTAACATATAGATTTCCATAATGAGTGAGTATTGAGATATTATATATATAGATCTATACACATCATAAGAGAGAGACGAGTTGAGTTCAAGACGCCAGAGTTCTTTTGGTGCCTCAGTGAGGTGTGTGCTGTGCATTCCTGGTCGGTTGGTGTGGCTGGGTGGGTGAGAGGCAGGGAGGCGCAAGCTTGTACGTGGTATGCTACGACACACAGTCCACAGACAGCGGGTTTTCCATGCCTCATGCAGGCCAGCGGCACAACATTACCCCCTTCCCTCTGCTGGGACGGTCTTCGTCAGCCAGCCGCCCTCTTCCTCCTCCTCCTCCTCCTCCGCCGCCTCCTCCCACAGATCTCAAGAGGACTCAAACAAACCCCCTCCCCCCCCAACTCTTCTCCCTCTCTCTCTCTCTCTCTCTCTCTCTCTCTCTCTCTCACACACACACACACACACTCACTAGATAGGATCGAGGAGCAAGGTCTTGAGGGCGACGCGAACTCCTGTGGACGACCACACCAACTTACCTGTCGATCTTGGACTTCTTGAAGGCGCAGGTGAAGTAGTCCAGCGGCTTGTTGGGCACGTCCTCCGCCATCAGGTTGGGGAAGCGGATCCTCTCCAGGATAACCTCGGACCAGTTGGTCGAGGGGTTGTTGTGTGCCTGCCAGCAAGGGGAGGAGTAAAACACATTGGCTAATGAGAGGTCACATCTCTTCCCTCCTCCTCCTCCGCTTACCTACTTACCTCATGACCTACCTATAAGACACACATCTCCCTCTCAGTGTTGGGCTATTGGCTCTTAAATGGCCCCCTGTGCATAACCTGGATTCTTGTATATCACAAGCACCAATAGGAAATCAACTGCCATGAGCCAAGACGAAGGAAGTGAATGCCTTCTTTAATGCTGGAAAGACTGCTCAAACCAGGATGGCTGGGAAAGGCGAAGAGAACTTTAACTATAACCAGATACATGACAATGTCTTCAGTTTACAACACTTATGGCTGGAGTATACAGGGGTAAAGTGAGGTCGAGGTACAGAGCTGTTTACCGACCACCACATGGGGGTCTGAGCCGTTCCTTAACATGCAACACAACATGATGGATTCGTAACATATACACAAGCATGATCCCCACACTCTACATAGTCATTCTTGTTCGTCTAAAGATACAACAAAATCATGAACATTCCAGAGGGAAAAAATCTAATAAATCGTTCCCACTAAAAACTGAAAATCACAGAGGAGAAAAATAATTAAAGTAATTTTTCACATCAAACCACTGACAGATTTCGCACAAGATATATGACTGACTTTCACAAAATAAAATACAATTGATAGGAAGACTAGAACATATAACGTGTCACAGCAAATACATCAAAAACCTTTACATAAATAGCGAAAGAAAACATGAATGAATGGAAAGAAGATATATAGAGATAGCATGTGTTCAACATCTCACCGAGTCCTGATCCCTATTATTCGCTATCATTATTTAGAGACAGCCTAAAACATGACTGGAATATATCTGCAACAGGCGTGAAATATAACCGAAATGTAACTATCACTGAAGTACAACCGAAATATGATTGAAATATAACTAAAATATAATCGAAATATAACTAAAATATAATCGAAATATAACTAAAATATAACTACATTATAATCAATATAATCTAAATGTAACCAAGACATAAATGAAACAGAACAGAAATCATATCTTTCATCTTTCAGGATCTGAAGCTGACGTTAGAAGTGAAGTACAGGGTTCGAGTGAGCCGCCTTTCTGTTCGCAATCGTAATCAGCGGTGACAGAGACGACGTCAGACGCACTTAGATCAACATTGACGCGATTCGTCCAACATCTGGCCATAATGGATTGCGAGACATCGAAGGATAAACTTATTAGACTCGGGGCTCTCACCTTTCTCGACCATGTTAGTGGGTCACACAAGCGGCCCTCATGAATGAGTAAAAGGGGAGGAGGAGGAGGAGGTAGGCAGGCCACGGCAGCCCTGTGAGTGTACGAGGGTGCGTGTTGGAGCCACTCACCACCTCAGCAATCGCACCTTCGGTGGCAACCTGATGGTTTGGTGTCTCCTTGAACACGACGACGACGGTACGATCCTTGAACACGACGACGGTACGATCTCTCTGGGTAATACGGCCCTGGCCTTTGACCTGATCCTGCGTTGGGTCAAAGACACGCCGTGGTGCTCAAGGGTCGTACCGTCGTGCTCAAGGGAACTGTACAGTGTTAAGGGATACCCCTCGCCCTAGTACACACACACACACACACACACACACACACACACACACACACAGCACACACACAGACACACACAGACACACACAGACACACACAGACAGACAGACAGACAGACAGAAAGACAGACAGACAGACAGACAGACAGACAGACACACACACACACACACACACACACACACACAAGCCAGCTGAGTATCCTACTTGCAGACAGGAAGCAGAGAAGAACCGACCTTGAAAGAGAGAAAAAGGAAAAAAATATCGTAAAGACATTCCACCCTTTAACTTTATCGACCATGAGGAAGCTGTATAGGGGGGGGAGGCGGCAAGTGCTGCCACTACTGACCAGACACTGACACCATCCACGAAAGAAGGTAACGAGGAGAAACGACACACAGCAATTGGTTCATTCCCATCTCAGACGACAGTTAGGGGCAAGCCATAGGCAAGGGAGGGGATTTTTTTCTCTAAAAGACTCTAATTGGGATGGACTAATCGTTAGATTAGGCTAAGGGTGTTACTAGAAAGGGGGTAACGCGTTACACACACGGAAGGGAGAGGTGGGGGTAACATCAGACTGTGGGGGTGGGTAACGTAAGTAGGGAATGGGGTGGGGTTGGGTGGTGTGGGGTAGTGGTAGATCTTCAACTCACTGTTACATTTGGGTGTTGCATCTGCCACTGTCTGGTCAAGACACCAGAGTCCCGGATCTGCAACACCAGATGTGTAGACTTTATACATACGGGTAATACATATGAAGACGGCAAATGACCTCACGTATATAATTCATACTCGTCTAAGGGCATCTAAGGGCTAAACACTGTCTCGCCACCTAATCTAAGGGCACCGCTTGGGTAATGGGTCATCCATCCACCTCCTACTCCTCCTCTTTCCCTCCACGTCTCTCTCTCTCTCTCTCTCTCTCTCTCTCTCTCTCTCTCTCTCTCTTCCCTGCACGTGCCTCACCACGTGTGTGCACCCCCCCCCCCCCCATGGATCCGTTCCATTTATTCCTCAGACCCACTGTGTCCAACCCCCGTCGCTGGCTGCCACGCCACTGCCACACACACGGAACTCCTCTGTCCTCTTAAAAACCTTCCTGCTCCATCAACAGCTATTGTATAAATTATATATATACTTTCCTTTCGTTGTATGAATCATACATACTTTCCTCTCGTTGTGTAACTAATATATACTTTCCTTCCGTTGTATAAATTATATATACTTTCCTTTCGTTGTTTAACTAATCTATACTTTCCATTCGTTGTATGAATCATACATACTTTCTTCTCGTTGTGTAACTAATATATACTTTCCTTCCGTTGTATAAATTATATATACTTTCTTCTCGTTGTGTAACTAATATATACTTTCCTTCCGTTGTTTAAATTATATATACTTTCCTCTCGTTGCTCCCGCAGGCGCATCTCCATCTACAAGGACCCCAGGCAAACTACACTCAGAAACTGTTAAGATGACTGAGTACAGTGACGGACGGACGGACGGACGGACGTCTGGTTCGTGAATGGTCTCATCTCTGGTCGTCTGGAGTCCATGGGTCCGTGTGGGGTGAATGACAAAGGGAAACCGGGCCACACATGACTGGTGGGGGACGTGAGAAGCGACGACGCTGCCTTGGCTTTTGTTTACATGAGTCGGGTGATGGCTTTTACTGTGTTGTTGTGGTGATGTGGCAGGTGTATTACTCGGGTGATGATCAATATCCGGATCTTCCTTCAGGTTGTCAGGGAGGTCTGATCTTCCTCAGGTTGTCAGGGAGGTCTGATCTTCCTCAGGTTGTCAGGGAGGTCTGATCTTCCTCAGGTTGTCAGGGAGGTCTGATCTTCCTCAGGTTGTCAGGGAGGTCTGATCTTCCTCAGGTTGTCAGGGAGGTCTGATCTTCCTCAGGTTGTCAGGGAGGATCTGATCTTCCTCAGGTTGTCAGGGGGGTCTGATCTTCCTCAGGTTGTCAGGGAGGTCTGATCTTCCTCAGGTTGTCAGGGAGGTCTGATCTTCCTCAGGTTGTCAGGGGAGGTCTGATCTTCCTCAGGTTGTCAGGGAGGTCTGATCTTCCTCAGGTTGTCAGGGAGGTCTGATCTTCCTCAGGTTGTCAGGGAGGTCTGATCTTCCTCAGGTTGTCAGGGAGGTCTGATCTTCCTCAGGTTGTCAGGGGGGGTCTGATCTTCCTCAGGTTGTCAGGGAGGTCTGATCTTCCTCAGGTTGTCAGGGGAGGTCTGATCTTCCTCAGGTTGTCAGGGAGGTCTGATCTTCCTCAGGTTGTCAGGGAGGTCTGATCTTCCTCAGGTTGTCAGGGAGGTCTGATCTTCCTCAGGTTGTCAGGGGAGGTCTGATCTTCCTCAGGTTGTCAGGGAGGTCTGATCTTCCTCAGGTTGTCAGGGAGGTCTGATCTTCCTCAGGTTGTCAGGGAGGTCTGATCTTCCTCAGGTTGTCAGGGAGGTCTGATCTTCCTCAGGTTGTCAGGGAGGTCTGATCTTCCTCAGGTTGTCAGGGAGGTCTGATCTTCCTCAGGTTGTCAGGGAGGTCTGATCTTCCTCAGGTTGTCAGGGAGGTCTGATCTTCCTCAGGTTGTCAGGGAGGTCTGATCTTCCTCAGGTTGTCAGGGAGGTCTGATCTTCCTCAGGTTGTCAGGGAGGTCTGATCTTCCTCAGGTTGTCAGGGAGGTCTGATCTTCCTCAGGTTGTCAGGGAGGTCTGATCTTCCTCAGGTTGTCAGGGAGGTCTGATCTTCCTCAGGTTGTCAGGGAGGTCTGATCTTCCTCAGGTTGTCAGGGAGGTCTGATCTTCCTCAGGTTGTCAGGGAGGTCTGATCTTCCTCAGGTTGTCAGGGAGGTCTGATCTTCCTCAGGTTGTCAGGGAGGTCTGATCTTCCTCAGGTTGTCAGGGAGGTCTGATCTTCCTCAGGTTGTCAGGGAGGTCTGATCTTCCTCAGGTTGTCAGGGAGGTCTGATCTTCCTCAGGTTGTCAGGGAGGTCTGATCTTCCTCAGGTTGTCAGGGAGGTCTGATCTTCCTCAGGTTGTCAGGGAGGTCTGATCTTCCTCAGGTTGTCAGGGAGGTCTGATCTTCCTCAGGTTGTCAGGGGGTCTGATCTTCCTCAGGTTGTCAGGGGGGTCTGATCTTCCTCAGGTTTCAGGGGAGTCTTGATCTTCCTCAGTTGTCAGGGAGTCTGATCTTCCTCAGGTTGTCAGGGAGGGTCTGATCTTCCTCAGGTTGTCAGGGAGGGTCTGATCTTCCTCAGGTTATCAGCCGATGGTGTACTCTTCCCAGAAATCTCTCCACCTTACTGGTGTCACCTCGTCATCTGCAGAGCCAATCTCCCTCACTCAGGAGAGCCAATCTCCCTCATTCAGGCGAGGCAATCTCCCTCACTCAGGCGAGGCAATCTCCCTCAGTGCAGCCAAGTCTCCCTCATACAGGCGATGGATAAGGGGGGGGGGGGGGGGGGGGGGGCCCCCCCCCCCCCCCCCCCCCCCCCCCCCCCCCCCCCCCCCCCCCCCCCCCCCCCCCCCCCCCCCCCCTTCCCAAGAAACCCCCCCCCCTTTACTGTGCACCTCGCCCATCGCGAGCCAATCTCCCTCACTCAGGCGAGCCAATCTCCCTCACTCAGTGTTTCACTCAGCCACCCAGACCTCAGGTTAGCAACAAGACAGACTTCCACTCAGTGACACCACGGAGTTCCCAGCCTACGCTGCTGAGTGGAATAAGGAGACGCCATGACAACTGGGGCAGCCAGGGTTCGTGACCCATCAACAGACACAAAATCAATGCACTAAATACCCATTTTCTTTTGAATTTCCAGATTCAATAACCACGAGTCTCAAAGGCTTTGAAGGATATATAACTTAATCCAAAATCCATTATACTCTTCAATTATCTAATAATGACGAGAAAATATATCACAAAGACATTGTAGAAATACACCTGTTCCCTCCATGTTGTGGAGTAAACACTTCCCCCATTTTCTTCAGTGGGAAAAGCAAGGCAAACAAAGCCACATGTAATGGAGTGAACACTTCCCCCATTTTCTTCAGTGGGAGAAGCAAGGCAAACAAAGCCACATGGAGTGGAGTGAACACTTCCTCCATTTTCTTCAGTGGGAAAAGCAAG